>NC_135217.1:1922500-1939509 GCF_052324685.1 Brachyhypopomus gauderio
TAATGTGTGTGTGTGAGTGTGTGCGTGTGTGTGTATACGTGTGTGTGTGTGTGTGTGCGTGTATATAATGTGTGTGTGTGTGTGTGCGTGTGTGTGCGTGTGTATACATGTGTGTGTGTGCGTGTATATAATGTGTGTGTGTGAGTGTGTGTGTGTGTGTGTGTGTGCGTGTGTATACATGTGTGTGTGTGCGTGTATATAATGTGTGTGTGTGAGTGTGTGTGCGTGTGTGTGTGTGTGTGTGTGTGTGTAGGGAGCTGCTCACCCTTCTCTCCCCGTTTCTTGCGCGTGCGGTCGATGTGGTCCTTCAGCTGTATGCGCACCTGGCGCTCGGTGGGCTGGTCCCGGATGAAGGAGTGTTTCAGCAGCTGCTCCGTCGACGGCCGGCTCTGGTACGTCTTCACCAGGCAGCCCTCGATGAAGTCGATGAACTTCTTCGACCTGAGAGAGCACGAGGACCCCAGAGCGGCGAGAAAGCACGTAAAACGTGAGATTCCAGCAGCAAACGGGTGAACACGTGGGCAGGCACGCATTACAGATGGAGAGAGCTGTCTGGTCATCACGTATGTGGACCAGAGGCATGCTGGGATCTGAGCAGAAGACAGAAACCCCCATGGTGGCCACCATGTACTACAGTGCAGCAGTGGGATCTGGTCTTAACTGAGCTGTGGAAGGCCTGGAGCTTCATTAGAATACCCCAAATGTGCAAAGAGTGTTAGGAGGTAAAGCCAGAGAAGAGAGACTGAGTGAGTGAGAGAGTGAGAGAGTGAGAGAGAGAGAGAGAGAGACAGAAATATACTGTTCCTAATATTCAAAGCAGCCTCACCATTTCTTGGACTTGAGTTTGGGAGGAGGGTTCCGTGGGATCAGGAATAGGGCTCTCATTGGGTGCATGTCACACAGTGCTGTCACACACACACACACACACACACACACACACACACACACACACACACACACACAGGTGTGAGCAGATAAACAGAAAAATGACTTTCCGATATATTCAATTTTCCGATATACGAACAAAGACATAAAGAAGACTCTAGCGGTACTAAAGCCACTGGCGGAAAACACACAGGAGTGGCAGAGGAGATGGACCGGCCACTCCAAAGAGCACTTCACATGGCAACTTTTACCACGGCAACCACCTGACACGGTTCTGCCAGTCGACGCACATCACCCGTGTGGGCGCCAGATATCAGCACTTTCAGGTGAATACAACAAACACAACGTTGTTAGTCCAACGTACATATTAGAACGTAATAAAGAATCAATCATCGCTGCATCGTCAAAAAGGACGTGGCGCCTGTAAACCCCCCCCCCCCCCCCCCCCCCCACTGACAATATTCCATTAGATTAGCTTGAGATTATCTTGAGATTAGCTTGTACCCACTCTGTACCCAAGCAAAAGCATGAGATCGAAAAGGGGGCGGGGAGTGTCTAAGGCTCACCCACCAGCACCACATATTAAACTGCTAATGCATTGCATGAATTGCACACAGATGAATAGGCACAATGGGTGTGTTTGCCTGGAGGAACCAATGAGCTAACCCAACAACATGCTAACACCACAGAACATTAATACTACAGCTCGCTAACACGGCATGCTAACACAGCACATTAACGCTACAGCTCGTTAACACGGCATGCTAACACAGCACATTAACGCTACAGCTCGCTAACACGGCATGCTAACACAGCACATTAACACTACAGCTCGCTAACACGGCATGCTAACACAGCACTTTAACGCTACAGCTCGTTAACACAGCATGCTAACACAGCACATTAATGCTACAGCTCACTAACATGGCACGCTAACACAGCACATTAATGCTACAGCGCGCTAACACGGCATGCTAACACAGCACATTAATGCTACAGCTCGCTAACCCGGCATGCTAACACAGCACATGAACACTACAGCTTGCTAACACGGCATGCTAACACAGCATTTTAACGCTACAGCTCGTTAACACAGCATGCTAACACAGCACATTAATGCTACAGCTCGCTAACACGGCACGCTAACACAGCACATTAATACTACAGCTCGCTAACACGGCATGCTAACACAGCACATTAATACTACAGCTCGCCAACACGGCATGCTAACACTGCACATTAATACTACAGCTTGCTAACCTGGCATGCTAACACAGCTAGGGTTGCAGCGGTAACCGGTTTCACGGTATACCACGGTATTAAAATGCACGGTTATCATACCGTGTGCGTTTGCTTATTACCGGTAAAAAGCAAGCCAGCGGAGAAACTGACCCGCGCATGCGCAACTCCGCTCCGGTTCAGCTACTCAGCACACAGCAGTGAGAATGGCAGAAAGTGCATCAGACTTAACACATTTTTTTACAAAAAAAAAAAGCTAAACTAAAATCAGTGGCGAAAATGACGTAATCGCGGTGGCTCCGCCCGTGCGCGAGGGTCTCGCGCGCTGTCGATTCGCGAGGTCGTGCACCTCTCGAATTTTGTAACTTTGCGCGCGCTGCGCCTCAGCGCAATGAACAAAGTCATGTTTGCAGGATTCATACACGTTTAAAAGGTGGAATTAAAACACTTGTACGTCACTTTAAAGGTCCGTTTCAATATTTCCCAGCACCTTAAACTTAATTAAGTTAAATATTTATACATATACTCGAAATAATTCGCTTTTTCATCACATTATTTAATGGTTGTTTATTTCCAAAACGCCCAATCTTAACGTCTTCACGTTCTCTCATGTTTCGTCCTGGAATTACAAGAGGCTCGTATTTGTTAACGTAAGACAAAAGAACTGTGCGGAGTCGCGTGCTACGGTCACTAGTGAAAGTATAAACCTAGCTTTTTATGGTCCTTGCTTTCACTGGATGTGAAAGACGCTATTAATTTACATGCGTTCAAATTCTAACGTACCTGTTTTTGATATGTTAAAACCAGACTCGGTGTGAAAGCCTTAAAATAGAAATCTCTATTGTGAGGGTCATGTCAGAAATAAATCCTCTCTTTCTGCAGTATCTGGTTATATTCTAACTTGGCAGTACAACGGACGTTTACAACAGTTGTTGATCAGACACTGACCCAGGCTGAGTTTATCAGATATTAAATAATTTAAACTTAAATAATTGTACTGAAATCCATGATTTAGGTTTCTCTAATTTTGCAGTATTTATATAAACATGTGTACAGCTTATTTTTTTAAAGGACACATTTTGTATACAATAGTTCCAGGTTTCTACAATAAATAGTTAATTGAACAAAAATAACTTGTTGTAATTTCTTTAAGGGTCAGTGTATCTTTTAATAATATACAAACTAACTGTGATACCGTGATAACCGTGATACCGCGGTATTTTCTGAGACGGTTATCATACCGTGAAAATCTCATACCGTTGCAACCCTAAACACAGCACATTAATACTACTGCTCGCTAACACGGCGTGCTAACACAGCACATTAATACTACTGCTCGCTAACATGGCATGCTAACACAGCACATTAATACTATTGCTCGCTAACACGGCATGCTAACACAGCACATTAATACTACAGCTCGCTAACACAGCGTGCTAACACAGCACATTAATACTACTGCTCGCTAACACAGCATGCTAACACAGCACATTAATACTACTGCTCACTAACACGGCATGCTAACACAGCACATTAATACTACAGTATGCCAACACCACAGAGCATTAATACTACAACTCACTAATGTTACAATGAGCTAATCCTACAACACACTAATGCTACAGTGCATGAGGGCTACAGGAGACCCAGTTCTCTCATCTAGAGTTGCACAAAACCTATGGGAGTGTATGGAAAATTATTTTAGGCAGACAAAATATTCAAAGTATTATTCAATTATTCAAAGTGTGTGTGTGTGTGTGTGTGTGTGTGTGTGTGTGTGTGCGCGCGTGTGTTGCTTACGGGGTGCCCCCTCTGCCATCTCTATAGCTGTGATTCCCAGAGACCAGATGTCACTCTGAGAAGAAAAACATAATCTCATTAAACCTGATTTGAAAGTGCACACATGCCCCACAGACACTCACACACACACACACACCCAACACGTGTACAAATACTGACTAAATAACACCACCCTCACCACAACACGTGTAGAAATACCAAACACCCCCCCACCCAACACATGTACAAATAACCAAACACCCCCCCACCCAACACATGTACAAATAACCAAACACACCCCCATCCAACAGATGTACAAATTACCAAACACCCCCCACCCAGCACATGTACAACACAACCTTTTAATACTTAAAAAGTACTATTTTCTAAGCAAGAGGCTGTGCTCCACACTTCTGAAACAGTATCATAACAGCAGCACGATGGTGTAGAGCAGTAGACACACACACGCACACACACACACACGCGCACTCACCCTGTAGTCGTAGGTGGAGTCTGGGTTTTCATCACAAGCAATGACTTCAGGTGCCATCCAGTAAGGTGTACCAATGAAGGTGTTCCTCCTCCCCACAGTGCGGTCCAGCTGAGCACTTACCCCAAAATCCACTACGCACACACACACACACACACACACACACACACACACACACACACACACACACACACACACATATACGCACGCACACACACATACGCACGCACACGCACATACGCACGCACACACACGCACATACGCACACACACGCACATACGCACACACACACACACACACACACACACACACACACACACACACACACACACACACACACACACACACACACACAGGGTTTAGCAGGTCAGTACTGATAAGAGCACTGGTAGGTCTATAGAGGTGTTGGCCAAGAAGGTGATGTACTTTGCCCCAGTTGTTGGATTACATTTTAAATATGTGTTAAACCAGAGGAAACAATAATAATGAGGTCACAGCGGTACAACTACGGTGAGGACAACTCGCCTGACACGCTCGCACGCACGCACGCACGCACGCCTCATCGAGTTTGACCTCCACATTCACACTGAAGATATTAAACCCAGAGCCAACTCACTCACTTTCCATCTCTCACACACACACACACACACACACCACACACACACACACACACACACACCCCTTACCAAGTTTGACCTCCGCATTCTCAGTAAGCAGAACATTTTGGCCTTTGATGTCTCTGTGGATGACCTTATGTGCATGGAGATGAGACAGGCCCTGAAAAAGGGGGGGAGAGAAAGAGAGAGAGTCAGGGACCACTCACAGACGAGCCTCAGAGACATACAGGCTTCCTGCTAAGGGTGTGGCCTGTCATCAAATAGTCAATAGAGGGAGATTTGCAGCTGTGTGTGTTTGTGTGTGTGTCTTACTCGTAGGATTTCTCTGCAGATATAAGCGATCCAGTCCTCCTTAAGTGAGTTTCCTTTGGTGTTCTTCACCAGGTCTGTCACTGAGCCAGCACCACAGAACTCCATCACCAGCTACACACGCACACACACACACACACACACACACACACACACACACACACACACACACACACACACACACTCTTCAACACAGATTTAATCACCCTAACACTCTAGAGAAACAGCAGCAGTACGGACATTCGAGTCGTACTGTGTAATACTGCGTTCTTGTGCACCATCATTCATGCTGCTCGCTAGAAGGTCTTGGCCACGGTCAGGGCTGAACTGTAGCGGACCTGCGAGTCCGTGTGTGTGACGACATCAATCTTCACACACTGCCAGCAACACCACTGCTGTTCTGTCACCTGAGAGCAGGGGTGTGTGTGTGTGTGTGTGTGTGTGTGTGTGTGTGTGTGTGTGTGTGTGTTTCTGCAGCACGCCCAGCAGTCCTGGCCAACACGATGAGCTCAGCTGATGGAAACTAGTGTGTGTGTGTGTGTGTGTGTGTGTGTGTGTGTGTGTGTGTGTGTGTGTATAATACACATACACAGCAGAACTGGAGCAGAAGCTCAGGTGGTCGCCAACCTCCTGGAGCAGGTGTGGACTGTGGCGATATTTACCTCTGCTATTCAGAATTATTGCTGTAATATATGGTAAATACAGCAATATAGTAATAATAAATATGATAATATGATAATAATAGCTAATACTTAGAATTATTGTTGTTAACATTATTATTAATGCTGGAGATCACACATAAGATTAGACATAGACACCTAATTTAATCTTAATCTACATCATTGTGGCAAAAGGAGCACTACCTCATAGGGTTGGGCGTTGTCTCCTTAATTGGCAGATGACGATGTTTACAGTGAAACATTGCGATGGACGGGGGTCATGACCAAGTTTAAAAGGAGCCTACTATATAAAAACAATTATTATAAAATAAAAGTAGTATAAAATAAGCTATATGGTGATAATTCTACTTTAACGTGAAGAAAATTACCTTCCACTGACTTTGAATGGCCCAGAGCAGGTTTCTGTTAATGGCAAAAATCGCAAGAAAATATCTCTGCATATGCGCTACCAGCACACCCTCAAAAAGATTTTTTGTGGTCACCCCAATCCACAGCTTATTAAAGCCAGGTTTTTTGGCCAGAAACATTGACATGTAAACGTGTTGGAATAGGCTACACAATGTCGGCCCTCTTAACATTTTAAGTTATTACAGTTTAGCGTGTTTCGGGAAGTCATGCTTTCTGTTTGTTTGTTTTATGTTTTTCTTGCTCTTATTATATTTTCATTCATTATTCTTTCCTTCCTTTGTTGTTCTGCTGTGATATAGTGAAATCCATGATGATTTATTTTAAAGCTTTTTCAAAAAAAGGTAAATGCCATAGCCATTCATAAGCTCTGTCACTTCGTTTTGTTGTTCAACTTTTAATAAACGTGTTTACAAACACCTTTGTGTCAATTTTATTTTGGAGCCTTTGCACTGCAAAATTAATACTTTCGCTGAAGTTGAACGTCATACTTCGGTTGACAATGAGCAAGTTTCCCAACGCACAACCAGCAGGCGTATTCTATTAGCGTGAATAACATGAAATTTTTAAAATTAATACAGACAAAAAAAACGAAGACAAGTTATAACCTAGATATAGATATTAATAATAATAATAATAATAATAGAATAATAATAAATAATAGAATAATACGACAATTAGGCTTATTTATAGCAGTAGGGTATTTAAATTTTCATCCCTGACTCTAATTAATTAAAGTTATATACCTGATTTGACAATTTTCCGTACAATCCCTGCTAAAGTTGTAGGTGAAGTAGACCTAAACGTCAGTGCATGTTTGTGGTTACCATCCATCGCGATGGTGGGTCATAAATGACGATCAGCACAACCCTACAACCTCGCACTCTGCAATACAGGAGCGCAACCTCGCACGCAGCAATACAGGAGCGCAACCTCGCACGCAGCAATACAGGAGCGCAACCTCGCACGCAGCAATACAGGAGCGCAACCTCACACTAGGGGTGGGTATCACCACTGATTTCCCAGTTCGATTTGATTCCAATTCACAAGGTCCCGATTCAATTCGATTTTCGATTCGATCTTGTAGGGAAATTTCAGTTACAATAAAAACTGAAATTGTAGTTTGAATGTGAAATGTTGTAATGATACAAGGAACACTCAAATTTTATTAAAATGTATTAAGATATTAGTGTTTATACTGTGATATTAGTGTTTTTATATCAATTAATGCACACACTTCCACATAGCACCTTTACCAGAAAAGGCATTGAAAGTGGTATTCAGATTTTCAGATTTTTCTGCAAGAAAAGGAGCTGATCAACATGTTGAGTGAGACTTTGTGTAGTAACAATATTGCCAGCTGTTGAGAAAACTTTACAGCTTTATACTTGACACGTCGCGACCGGCGTGAGGGTCCGCGCACCGAAAACAACGTAATCGCGGTGGCTCCACCAGTGCCTTGTCGATTCGCGAGGTCGAGCACCTCTCGAATTTTGAAACTTCGCATGCACTGCGCTTCAGCGCAATGAACAAAGTCATGTTTGCAGGGTTCATACACCTAAACAAGGTGGAATTAAAGCACGTAACGCAATATAAATCGCGAGACGTTAAAATGGTACGCATATGCGTGGAAAATTAGCCAATTCTAAAGATCGATCTCAGGTTTAATAAATCGATATCGAATCATTCAAATGATGATCGATTTGAATTGAAAAATCTATTTTTTAAACACACCCCTACCTCACACGCAGCAATACAGGAGCGCAACCTCGCACTCTGCAATAAAGGAGCGCAACCTCGCACTCTGCAATAAAGGAGCGCAACCTCGCACTCCAGGTGTTGTGTCTGGAGCCTGTTACAGTATTACTATTACAGCATGTTTAAGTGTAACCGTCTTGCTTAACGCTTTACTTTTGGAGTGAGTTTGAGTGTAACCACGTTACTCCAGGAGCCTGTTACAGCGTCACTGTTGGAGCATGATTACTGCTGTAAGATGGCTCACATACCCAGAGCTGGTCGTCGTGGCCGGGGGGGCTCTTCTTGACGAAGGCGCCGTAGTACGTGGCGATGTTGCGGTGATGACTGTACTTCTTCAGCATGTTGATCTCAGCTTTGATCTCCTCCTCCTCTTCCTCAGTGACATCCATCACCTTAATGGCCGCCAGCTGGCCTGTTTTTACATGCCGCCCCTGAGAGAGTGAGAGAGAGAGAGAGAGAGAGAGTGAGTGTGACGGAGAGAGAGAGAGAGAGATAGAGAGAGTGTGTGTGTGTGTGTGTGAGGGAGAGAGAGGGAGTGTGTGGGGGTGTGAGTGTGTATGAGAGGGGAGAGAGAGAGAGAGAGATAGATAGAGAGAGAGTGTGTGTGTGTGTGTGTGTGTGTGTGAGAGAGAGAGTGTGTGTGTGTGTGTGAGGGAGAGAGAGGGAGTGTGTGGGGGTGTGAGTGAGAGAGAGTGTGTGTAAGGGAGTGTGTGTGTGTGTGTGTGTGTGTGATTTTAAGAGTAGCAGATGTGAAGTCTATTAATAGCTGTAGAAAGACCCATATCAAATGTGATATTTGAGGATGCACACACTGAGCCCCTATTGACCCTTTATCACACACACGCACACACACAGTCCAGACTGCAGTGCTGCCCCTGGACTGACCCTCTACACTCTGTTCCTGACTCTCACACACACACAGTGACAATCTGACAATCTCCCCACACACAGCCTCAAACTCTCACTCCACTGAACCCACCGGCCCCTGTAGTTCCCACCTCAGAAGAGGCATCAGTTCTTCTTTAAATATCGATTTTTGGAGCATCTACTCTGTTACTAGATCTGAACTGTCAGTGACACACAGTGAAGAAAACACAGTGAGTCAATCATTCCCTCCATCTTCCCCAGTCCCCCCCCCCTCTCTACCCGTCTTCTCACCTTGTACACCTGTCCATAGGTGCCGTTCCCAACAACCTCCACCAGCTCAAAGATGCCAGCTGGGTCCTGGAATGGAAACAGACAGAAGTGTGTTAAATATAATTAAACCACACTACCACACACACCACATTACCACAAACTCACACCCCCACACACACTAACAACCCACACACTAACACCCCACACACACTCTACCACACCATACACCCCCACACCCCCAATTTGTGTGTTTAAAACACACACATTTACTCCAAACAGTCCAAAGGCTGGACAGGGATTGTGAACTCCAAGACACACACACACACAGGCCTGGACCCTCTACACCTGATGAGGACCAACTCACGTCTGGAATCATCAGATTACACTGGAAAGTATTAAAATGCCACAAATAGCGGGAGGCAAGTGTGTGGTGTGTGTGTGTGTGTGTGTGTGTGTGGTGTGTGTGTATGTGTGTGTGTGTGTAGGAGGGTTTATGTAAAACCTCTAGAGGTGAGAGACGGGTGGAAAAAAAATGAGGGAACAATTGGAAATAAATGAATGCAGAAAAAAACTGAAAACCAGACAACGAGAGGAGGAGGGGAGTGTGTGATAGAAGGAGAGTGTGTGAATGAGAGAGAGAGAGAGAGAGAGTGAGACAAGAGGTAACTAGTGGACTCTGGGTAACAAAACATCAGAAAGCAGGAGACCCTCAAGGAGCTCTTTTGGTTGCTGGGCCACGCCCCTCCTCACCATGGCCACGCCCCCACCCACCATGACCGGGAAAATCCAGGCGGCCACGGACAGGAATTAAAGGCGGCCATGACGATGAGGTTAAAGGAGGAGCCACATGCTGAGTGTTGGGACATGAGACACGCCTCACTGATCTCCAGGAATCTTCACTCAGCGCTGGATCAAGTGACGGACCGGGTCACACGGGCACCTGCTCCACGGACCAGGAGCAGAGGGTAGATCAGGACGGGCCCTCCGACAGCCTGGCAGGACGATGGTGTTAACTGCGCAACCTTGACTGCTGGAGGACATTTTAAGTGGACCGGCATCTTTGCTGAGTGAAGATGAGTCACATGTGTAACTAGTGGGACTGCTCAGCCTTGTGTGGATTCAGAAGTCTGGCACAGTTTCAAAATGCTATTTTTGCCACATATGAACGTGTCATTAGAAAAGAACTGGAAACAAGAACAAATCTGTGTAAAAAACAAGTGTCCCCAGGACACAAGACCTCACTGTCCTCAGGACACAAGACTGCCCCGTATCTGTTCTACACACACACACTCAAGCATGAACCCAGCTGGGTGAAAGAGCCTCCGGTTACTGTAGGAGGAAGTATTTTAACACGCAGCAACAATTTTTAAGATAAAACACAACACATACTTTAGGACAAAACGTGTCGCCCGTTCGTTCTGACTATTCCGGCTTTAGCAGCTTTGGTTCCTTGCGGTGCCAGACACGGGCGAGCACTCCAGGGGGCAGGAGGGGGAGACTGGGGTGAACACCAGCTCCAACACCATGGAGCTAAAAGCACATCTGGCCTTATTTCGGGAGCATTGCATCAGTGTTCCAGTGGCATGTTCCAGCTCCTGAAAGCAATTTCCCTCTAATGTTCTACATCTCATGAAGTACACGGAGGGGGTTTAGGAGCCGCTTCCTACTTTAGAAACAAACAAAAAAACAAAACCATCACCACCACCAATCACTGTAGGTCTGGAATACTGAAATTCTCCTTTGTGAAAAGGGAAGAGGGTGCCAGGGGCCAGGGGCCAGGTGCCAGGTGCCAGGGGCCAGGGGCCAGGGGCCAGGGGCCAGGGGCCAGGTGCCCGCCACAGCTGTGTCCAGACAGCCCAGTCCGCAGGAGGGCTCTCCAAGACCCCAGGACGTCTCTGGACGGCACGGGCATCGTCTGAACCTGGGCGGGGCATCGCTGGCACCTGGGCGGGGCATCGCAAAAATGAAGCCCAGCGGTTTGTTTGCTTGTGGAGGTGGTGAAGAGCAAATTCCAATCATGTGAGTGTGTGTGTGTGTTTACTTCTGACTGAGCAAAAATAATAAGAAGAAAAAATTAGATCACTTTTAAGACCGTCACTTTGTAATTGACCTACTTTCATAATGTTTGTACAGGGTAACTGGGTCCCAGATATATGAAGCAGGCCATCTATAGTCATTAGCATGCATCTTTAATTGCAGATATTGGATTTTATAATGAAATAACACATGACCTTAAATTGCAGGTGATTCAGAAGTGGGTCAGTATAATCAGATCAGCTGTGGTTATCCATGGGTATAACTGGGTGAAACGCTACTATCTAAATAAACAGCTTTATTTATCCGGGTAGCTAATAGCCTACGACACCGATGACGCCAGCATCTTCCAATAGAACATGCAGAAATTGCTCCTTTTGCACACAGCCTTACACCTACATAAACAGACTATATTACATGGCTTACATAATTTTTTAAAAAAGGTTTTTATTTCATTATTTACTTCCTAAGCCTAAAGCGTTTCCCGTGACCCAGAAACAGACCACAGCATGAAAACCACTTAAAACTCTAATTGGAAATTGGTCATTTTAAGATTAAAATCTAGCCTGACACCCTTTACCATACAACACAGCTGCAAGTCATAACATATAAACACATTATATGTCGTCATCATATAACAAGCATTATGGCTCCCCAGTGAAGACCAGAGAGGACGCAAGACATACTAAAAGCAATATTTATAACGTCATATCAGTTCTAACTTTATATTTTTTATAGTTACATTCATAATTTGAGAGTCAACATCTCAACAAAAATCTAAGCAAACCAATCCAGACCTACTGGGTTTGTTTGGGAATATGAAATGAGCACTGAGGCTGATTGGTGCTCCAAACCTAAATGTACTTGAGGGCCCAGCAACAGTGAAAGACTCATTTCAAATGACAATAACTTGAGAAATCATCTCTAACGTGAAGGTCCAGGCATCACGTGCTGTTGGGAAAATACCCTAAAAACCAGCCAGACAAGAGTAGCATAACGCGTACTGAAGACAGGATCGCGATTTACTATCCATGCAGTATTCTAGGTAAATGTTTAATGAAAGTAGGTAATTATACACACGATCGTAAAAACCCTAACATATATTAATATGCTACTGTGGTGATATAATAACCGCTTATATGTTGTTATATGCTATGCATAGACTAGCGTCTTAATTTTAAGTGCTGGGTCCATCATAGGTAACGGACAAGCAATATGTTTTTCCCCCACCAATCAAGGAAAGCAGGGTTGACAGACCAAGGTTTAAAGGTCACGGTTCGATACTGGTCAGAGAGAACAGTTCCAGTACCCACTTGGACTGACGGTGCTGGTGCCGACATCGGCTAGCGGTTCAGCCAAAGGTCATGAAGGACTTCAAGTGAAACTCGTGCACGCCGGTTAAGAATTCAGCAAACGTATCTCAGTCCTCCCTGTGCAGAACAAATCACAACCTTTTCTGCGACACTGTAATGCCCGTCAACAGGCCTGTCTCGCCACTGAACCACGAAAGAGATTAAAGGTTTCATTTCATAGCAGAATTAAAGAGGGGGTTTAAACAAAATTAGCCATCTACACAGTCACAGTTTGTTGACAATCACTACTTCGCATTTTCAGCACTTAATCCAGCACGAGTAAAGGGTCTAATAACCGCTGTTTGAGTCTTTAGTCTGTCCGTGTTGGAAATGATCAACATTCTTATGTCGAATGTTTTTAAACTGCAGAGTTCTTCACCACACATCTGTAATGCATACCGTCTATTCCTAGATCTTTGGTTTGTGTCCGATCCCTCTCTATGCAAGACACTCCTCTGTATGGGAGCTCTGCAGGACAAAGTGGGACCTCCCGTTAAAATAACTGCTAAAACTTAAGATGTTGCACGTGTCCGTGTGAACGCGAGGTGCGTTTAATCACCTGGTAAAGCTGTTGTGTAGGCCCTACCATAAAACGAAGAGATAGCACACGCTGTCAGCGGGCTGAAGTGAATCATGGCTCTTACAGCTCTCATTCTTGCCCCATGTCTCCCCAGGAACATTTACACTGCACAGCCTGAGGCCTGTGGCGTCTAAGTCACTGTACCAGCTCACCAGAGGGACGCACACACACACACACACACACACACACACACAGAAAGAGTCCTAAAGACTGAGTGGAATAAACAGCTTGAAAGCTACGTTCCTCACACTCTTTGCTTGGCTAAGAGACAGTAACTCTGAAGAGCGTTGGTCTGCCTGCCGTGATTGGTAAACGGACCGGGGGGGGGGGGGGGGGGGGGGTGAAACTGTGGTTTCACATCAAAGCTGTGGTGCACTTCTCAGCCATTTTAGGTGTGTCCCGTTGTCCCAAATAGATCTACTGTTCCCCAGAGTGACTGGAAACCTAAGCCTTTGGTTGTTTACAAACACAACATGCTATCTGTATCACATTGGTGTCGGTTTAAGAGTCCCACTTCCGAAAGGTTGCACAAACCAGTTCCACCTGCCCTGCTGAGATGCGGGGGGGAACCCCCCGTGGTGCGTGCAACACTCCCTGCCTTTGCCTGGATCCCTGCTGGCTGGATCACGTTTCAGACAGACACTCCTGCACCAAGGCAGGACTCTCCAGACGAACTCGATGGAGAAGTAAACCCTGAAGCAGCATTCTGATCAGCAGATGCTGGAATCATACAAACCCTGCAGACGTTCTTTCCACACATTTGGGAATATAACACGGGACACTCCAGTTTGGATAATAAACACCAGTAGGCCATGAGTAGATAACTATGCTAACGAGGGAGTAAGATGTCAGTAAGTGTGTGTTTCTCAGGAGCAGTTAAGACTGCGAGCTAGAAAATATAAAAGTAACAAAAAAAGAGCTAAACTTGTTTTAGAGGCAAACTCAATTGTACATCTGCACAGGTATAGGGGAGCCACTCATAGAAAATAGTTAGCTTGGCACAAATTACCCTATATTTACAACAACATGAAGAAGTATGTCAGAGCCATTTCAGAGATGCAGGCGTTTGTTATTACCACTTCACAGAGAATTCCCCAAACACAACAGAACTTGAGGTGATACTCTAAAAGCACAACCCTCACACAACCCTCAGCCTGTCCCTTACAGTGTGATATACTGAGAGAATCCCAAGGTAGTCAGTCAGACACTCACTACATTTCGGTACATCAAGGTGCAGGTGGTGGAAACATCTTCTCACTCGACTACCAGTGTGGGCCAGATTACACCGGCCATTCACAGTAAACAAGGGGGAGGAAACCCAGACATTTGCCATCATACTCGAGTCCTTCCAAATATTGAGTCCTTTGGGTCCTTTCAAACGTTTGATTACAGCGCACTGCTAAAGGGATCCACTGTGGCCTTTTTCAGAAGGTCAAAACAGATTACACGAATCTGACAGCTGAGACGTGTTTACAGTGTTACTTGAACACACACACACACACACACACACACACACACACACACACACACACACACTCTCTCTCTCTCTCTCTCTCTCACACACACACACACACACACACACACACTTCTGGCCTGGCGTCACGCAGGTATCTCCACGTACTTACCCGCAGCGCCGCGAGGTCGATGTCGTCCAGACTTCGTGTAGGTGCGTTTTCCGTCATTCTTGATCAAAGTTCGTAAACACCCAGGCAAATAAAATATATATATATACACGTATTCCAAAGAGCAAGACGAGCTTAATTTGACGTGGAGCACAATTATAGTCGGCTCAGAAAAACTTGCGAGGTCCCATGTCGTTTGACAGCTATTAACGTTACAGGCTGGTGAACTAGTTGGATAACTGGAGGGAGAAACACTCGGAGCTGGAACAGTTTAGAGGCAAAATACTGCAAGATACGCCGCACACGACGTGGCTGTTTCGGAAAACTGTGAGTTTTTCCAAGGCCGAGAATGCACGTAGGCAGTGAGCGGGTTAGCAGCGTCGGTAATCCCCGGATTGCATGGCTACGTTACATCAGCGTGAAGAGCCGCTGGGTCAGAGATCCGACTGTTCCTGGTCCACCGCACCTTCTCCACCTTCTCATTCTGGTGCTGCGTATCTGCACCTCACCAAAACACACATGCAACGAGCCCAGTGCAGGACCTAACGTTATTATTTAATCCCCCCAATCACAAGCCCTGTCTATTAATAAACGTCTAAATTGTGCAGAATCCAACCGCGGCGCGTGATAAATTAAACAGATCCCGAATATGCTGGATATCTGCACCAGCCTCTCCGCCTCGCGCTCAAGCCCACGCACGCGCCCAAAACAGCGTTTCTAGCTACATTTTCCGAGGCACCGTTGCCATCGACGTTGACTTGCTGTTTTTAACGAGTCGGTATAAAAAAATGTTTCAGCCAGAAATGTCCTGTATACCAAAAAAATTGAAAAAAAAAAAAGATTATGTCGAATATTCCGCCCGCCTCTCAAACTTTCGTTCCGTCCAGCGACGAGCGTCGCCTCCCGGTCGTGCGCACGAAGTGGGGGAGTGGGGGGGGATGGAACGGGAAACGGTAAACAGCTGTTTCAGCTCGAGCCCTTCATTTGAACGGCGTGGCCCGACATAACGTGTGTCGTTGAAACGTTCAGACGGATCGTGTGTCGATTTCTCTTCAACTCGTTTCGCGGCGTTGTCGGTAACTTTCTCGTCTTGTGTTTTTTTTGGTACGGTCCTATTCCTGCCGCTCTCCGCGATCCGATTATGACGTCTCTCCTCCGCGAGAACACACAACACTCTTTCTTCCCATCTTTTCTCTTCCCTTCTTTCTATCACTCCCCCCCTCCGCCTCTCTTCCTGAACTGGGAAAGTACTACGGTACTAAAACAGGGACAAACTAGGCGAGTAGCTGGTTAGGGACAGACAGGTGGAGCCAGGATGGAGTTAATATACCCTCTCCCATATGAACCAGACACTAAAACAACACGCTTCAAGTTCGTTTATTTTGTCGTTGTGTTACAGACTTTTTGCGTTGTACATGACTGACAGCCATTTTGAGTTAAACTCATGTTTTAATAGGTAGTGTTTTACACAAAATGTAGAAGATGGTACAGAGTGTGTGGTATATGTTGAGGATGTATGGTACAGACGTTGTCCTCTGTGCCAAAACCACAGATTAATTAAATATTATTATATAAAGGATAATAAGCTTAAAGAAAACTGGAATGCAGTGTGGCTGTGTTTCGGGAGAGCTGTTAAACTGAAAACCTCAAGACATGTATAGAGATGAATGTTAGTAAAAAAATAAACATAAAAATTGGCTATCGCTAAAAGTCTACAGTAACAGGACAGCGTTACATAAAGTTTAAAGTTACTGTTAAAATTGTTTGTTAACTGAGGCACTGGTAAATTTGCATATGCGTTTTATTCCCCCCCTGCCAAAAAAAAAGAGTTTTATAAAAACATTAAAATCCAGAGTGGAACCTTCTGGACAACCGACAACAGTATTACATAATACTTGGTTGCCATGGAGACATCCAGGGAGGGAAGACTCAATGATTAACGAAGAGTTGACACCCCTCGAAAATCTCCATTCCTGTTGCCCCCTACCCCACCTGCCCCCTCCTTCATGCCCATTTGCCCCTTAGAACACCCCCGACTGATCTCTCCTTTCATTAGTGCCCCTGCCTAAGCTCCTCCCCCCCACCAGGCTGTCATTACATTCTTCCACTTTTCCTCCTGAGC
>NC_135217.1:1940009-2015009 GCF_052324685.1 Brachyhypopomus gauderio
GATCAAGAAAAATAGTCAAAACCAGTTGGGTAAGATATCAAAGTAATAGTCAATTTATTAAAGTACAAGAAAGAATTAATCAAAGAAAAATATTCAACAAAAATGGATCGATCCAAAGATCTCCGTTACCTACACGCCCAGTGACTTTAAGAGAGAGCTGCCCACCCTCCATAACCATGAATGTTTATAGTGATAAACTGCTGACTACCTCATTGTTACCAGAGAAGTGATGAGTGACAAGTTTCCCCCTCCCTATCCAGGACGTGGTCCCTCCTCAGCTCATGTGTGGTCCAAAAGTTCAAGGATACCCCGTCTTCTCCCTCATCTCACAGTGGTTCTTGGTCATTAGAATACATAAGGAGTACATAATATTTTCTTCTCTGCAAGCTGCCTACAATTATGTGTGATTAGTGTCACACAGAGTGCTCACATACATGAAGGGTTAGAATAAGTGAAATTAAAAACATTGTGTTTCTCATATACAAGACCACATGAGTGTTATGTGTGTATCAGTGAAAGGTACATACATATGTGTGTGCATCATTAGTCTACATATCCAATACAACAGTTAGTCAAGTGATTACATATCTCTTATGCAGAATAATAATGACTGATCATTATAACTCATGGAATATAATGAAATAATAAACATTTCCACCACATTATGCACAGTTCACTTCCTTAAATCTATTCTAGAAAGATCTGCTGGCTCCTCTTATCTTCTGAGCCCACCACCCACACCCCCCCCCCCCCCACACACACACACACACACACACACACTCTTTCTGCTCCCTCTTCAGATTCATGTAGTCCTTCAGTGACTAGACACTGCGTGTTAGTAATTTGCAATTTTCCAATGCAGGACACTAGACGAGCATTCATACGTGGAAAGTTTAAGGTTGTGTGTTAATAAATTTATAGTATAAACCAGTGGTTCCCAAACTTTTTCTGTCGTGCCCCCCTTTAGTAGATGAGAATAATTTGGTGCCCCCCCATGCGCCCAATAATTTTTGTTGAGGGGGGGGGGGGGGGTGGCGATCGTAAGTTGTTGAGCGGGGGGGGGGATGGGGGGGGGGTGGCGATCGTAAGTTGTTGAGCGGGGGGGGGGGGGGGGGGGGGTGGGGGGGGTGGCGATCGTAAGCGGGGGGGGGGGGGGGGGTTGATGCCGCGATAGCGGTCGATCGCCAGTAGTTAGCGATTTCAAACAGTACACCACCGACGTGCGCATGTTTTACTTCCAACAACCTCCGCGCCCCCCCTGCAATACCTCCGCGCCCCCCCTAGGGGGCGCGCCCCCCACTTTGGGAACCACTGGTATAAACTATGGCTTGCTTGCAGCATAACAAGAGAAACATGCATCACAGTTATGAGGTTTTGTATAAGCGTGTTTAACTTCAGAAGCTTTCAGGGAACCAGACACAATGAATCTTGACTGAGCGAAAGTAGATTATGATTACTTCTACCAGTCCCCCTCTGCTCCCACCCTCCCTTTTCCATTTATCAAAGTTCCGCCTCATCTTCCTGTCCTATTAGTGAGAGGGTATTTGCATATGAGGCGGAGCTATGCTGGATCTAACCACCTAAACTGAGAGCATAAAGACTAAGTTTCAAAACTTTGGTTAAGTCTGTGTGTTTGACAACTCTTTCCCAACCAGTGCATCTACCACCAGGGGGACGTTACTACCAGGACGACAACGACCAATGTGGGCATTTTTCAGAAAAGCGGGTAAGTGTAGACTTTCCTCTCTGAAGTGTATGATGTGTACAAGTGTCTGCTCCTGCCCACCTAACACACAACTCATGTTTTCAGAGTTCTCAAGGCCAGTAGAAAAGGGGAAGTGAACTGCACATTTGTGCAGATGTTTTCATGATCATATACCAGACAAACATCAGGGCAAAAATGGAACACATGATTAAGAGATTTCAAATCACTCTAAGTATCAGGAGTCTTTGTTTTATTTTTTCATTTTATTCAGGTTGCAATGGTATTTGTTCATTCTCATGCTTGGCACAGTTTCATGCAGATCAGGCATGCTGAGCCATTTCATCAGTGTAGGAGCCATTTCTTATCTGCACGTATAGGTAGGTTTTTAGTGTAATTTTTTGATTTACTCACTTGGGGGAGCACTTTAGGTCACAGGTATAAAGGCAGGTGCCTGTGATGAGTAATTAGGACGGTTTGGACTGGGGAACACACGGTTCTTACCGTAGCCGTGGGGAACCAGCCAAGACAGCACATTTTTAATGCACTCAACAGCACTAAGGTGAACTAGTTTTTGTATTAACCATATTTTTTGTTGCAATAAAGAAGGAACAACCTCGAAGGATACTTTTGGCTGGAACTTCACCTTTCTTTTATGGCTTTGAGTTTGAGAACACCTTCAGTCCAAGCCGAGGCTTACAGGGTAGCCTCCACATCGTAAGAACCTGCGTGGCTCATTAAATGGACGTACATCAAAGGTTGAGGATCTGCTAAGAACTACGCCCGCATGAATTGGAAGTTTGTAACCGTCATAGGAAATTGGATTACTTGCTTGTTGCGGTGCCTACTGGTGTTGATGATCTGCTGCGAGTGAGTAAACTTATGTCTATGAAAGATGAAGCTGCTTCCCATAAACTGGTGGGTGATACTATCTTTTTGAGACTGTTCGATGTGGACTTTGCAAAGATAAAAGGCGTAGTGGCATTGCCCAATTTTATTTTTATTCACCGTGCTGTTGCGTAAAAGTGCTGTGCTGTAGAGATCTCAACTGTTGTCAGCGTCACCTTCAAACAATTAATTTTAAAGGCTTACCTAGTGGGTTTGCGCTTGGTGTGTGCTTTGCGCAACATGACAGATAAGTCTGACAAGGCTACGGCCGCCGCTCCCACATCGGAGCGCGCCGACACACCAAAAAGTCCAGTTGAAGAATTAGAAAAACGTGTGAGAATGTTAACTACAAAGGGTTTTTTAATGGCATGCGAGAACCTACAGAAGAATCGGAAATCAAAGCTTAAGCAAGCAGGCAAAATAAAAGCAAAGATAAATGAGCTGCTTTCGGTAAAGGTTACTTCTCGCACGATCAGCCAAGTCAAGAGGAATTTGAGCGAATTTACCGCTCTGTGCAAGGAAGCTATAGAGATCCAGAATACTCTGTTAGAAATGCCAATGCCTGACTCTGAATACGAAACACAACGAAGCTGGTTAATAGAAAAAACTAAGGAAATTGAAAAATTCGAAAACGATGTGTGTCGATGGTTGGCGGATGCAGTTCCTATGACTGAATTGGAATGTGAAAACGTAGCACCAGAGGTAAGGCCAGAGGACAGCGTTTCGAACGTTTCAAGTAAAGGTTCCAGACACAAAAGCCAGCTGTCTGCATGTTCCAAATCCTCCCGCATCTCTTCAGTGCATATAAAAACAAAGGCTGAAAGGGCTGCTCTGTTAAAATCTGCTGCTGTCTTAAAAAGGATGCATGATTTGGATGCTGAGGAAGAAGTTCTGCAAATTGAGAGGGCAAGACTGAGGAGAAAAAAGGAACGGTTGGAAATGGAGGCAAAGTTGGAAGCTAATACAGCCAAGTTGTATGTCTTAGAAAATGGTGGTGGTGATGATGATGATGATGATGAGGGGGAGGGAGCCAATGCTATGAACGCCTATCTTCATGCACAGTTACAGTCATCTAATGTTCCTGTTTGGCACCCTAAGCCTGAGGTGTTCCACCAGGATAATGTAGCTTCACTGGTGGTGAGGCCTAAAGAGAAATGCATTTCATATGGGCTTAATAACCCTTTACCCACAGTGCAGATACCATCACGTAGACCGGCCGTATTGAGTGATAACTGTGGACCCAGGAGCCACAATCCAGTCCCAGTGCAGCATCAGCTACCGCCATCTGCACGTATGAATCCATCTACTCGGACACAGGCAAGCCATGCCGCGTCTTTTGGTAACCACCAGCTCCCTCATAACCATCTACCCACAGTGTATGATCTCATGCAGCGTCAGAATAACATCACGGCTCAGCTGGTTCATAATCAAGCTCTAGCCTCTCTTCCACCTAGAGTTATTACGGAGTTTGATGGACACCCATTGAAGTATGCCGCCTTTATCAGAGCTTTTGAACAGGCAATTGAAAGGAAAACTTCTGACAAAGAAGAGTGTCTGTACTACCTTGATCAGTACACAAGAGGGCAGCCAAGAGAGCTCGTTAGG
The DNA here is from genome assembly GCF_052324685.1 of Brachyhypopomus gauderio. Lineage (NCBI taxonomy): Eukaryota > Metazoa > Chordata > Actinopteri > Gymnotiformes > Hypopomidae > Brachyhypopomus > Brachyhypopomus gauderio. Next base: position 1,944,205 of record NC_135217.1, read on the forward strand.
AGCTGCTTTAACATGGCACCTGGTCAAGGCTACACCAGAGCGAAACATTTATTAAAGGAGTACTTTGGTAATGAAATGAAGATTGCGGCAGCTTATATTGACAGGGCTGTGCAATGGCCTACGGTGAAACCTGATGATGTTAACGCCTTGCAGTCTTTGTCTGTCTTCCTAAGAGATTGCTGTAATGTAATGGAAGATCTGCAGTATCTGGAGGAGATGAACGTGCCATCCAACCTGCGCTTGATGATGATGAAGTTGCCGTACAAGATGAGGGAGAGATGGAGGGCGGTTGCATGTGACCTTCAGGAGAGGCGTGGCACAAGGGCCATGTTTGCTGATTTTGTGACTTTTATTGAACGTCAGGTGAAAATTATGTCTGACCCTCTCTTTGGAGATTTGCAGGGCACACCATCATACCACACCTCCCTTAAGTTCAAGGCCAGGCCTTCTGGAAGAGGGCATGTTACCGTTGCTGCTGTCGATGCTGCCCGACCATCAAATTCCTTTGCACCCCGACATCAGCGTAAGGGTCCACCTGTACAGAAGTATGACCATGGAGCATGCTTTGTGTGTAAAGGCCAACATTCAGTGCTAAAATGTTCTGCTCTTGAGCAAATGACACATAGAGAAAAACTTGATGCTGTAAAAGAAAATCGACTCTGCTTTCGCTGCCTCATGCCAGGTCATATGAGTAAGGCATGCGATAAGCCTCTAACTTGTGCTGTGTGTGCAAAGAGCCATCCGACTATTTTACATGTTGATTCTAAAACGCCACATGTTTCAGTTAGTAATGCTCTTGTGTCATTGCAGACATGTGCCCATACAGGGGCCGGGAATGATGAATGTGTCCTTTCCATTGTGCCGGTACGGGTGAAGGCAAAGTCTGGCAGTCACATCATCAACACCTATGCCTTCCTTGACCCTGGGAGCTCAGCCTCTTTCTGCACTGAGACACTCATGAGGAAGCTGAATCTCTCCGGTGCTAAAACTAACATTCTGCTTCGCACCCTAGGCCAAGAAAGAGTAGTTGGCACCTATTCACTTAAAGGCTTTCAGATTTCTGGCCTGAATGAAGAAACATTTCTGGATTTGCCTGAAGTGTTTACTCAAAAGGCCATGCCGGTAAGCAGGAAAAACATTCTTAGTCAAGAAGATCTGGAAGAGTGGGCTTATCTCAAGTACATTAATATTCCTAGTTTGGAGGCAGATGTCGAATTACTTATAGGTACCAATGCACAGAAGCTTATGGAACCCTGGGAAGTGATCAATAGCCAAGGGGAGGGGCCATATGCAATCAGGACCCTACTGGGGTGGGTCGTGAGTGGGCCATTGAGAGGCAGGGAAGATGAGGGCAGGTATGATTGTCCGGCTGTCACTGTCAATAGGATCTCAGTTACCAAGCTACAAGATTTGTTGATTGCTCAATACAATCAGGATTTCAATGAAGCTATAGCAGATGATTCCTCTTTGTCCAGGGAAGATCATAGGTTTATGCAAATTGTTGAGTCATCCATCCATCAGGATGAGGGTCACTACTGCTTTGACTTGCCTTTCAAGGTTGCCGAAGTTACACTTCCAGACAATCGTTGTGTCGCAGAGCAGCGTCTCTTTAGTCTCCAAAGAAAGTTCAAAAGGAACAAAGAATTCCATCAAGAATACACTGAGTTCATGTCTGAAGTCATTGCGAGTGGTTATGCTGAGCCTGTGCCATGTCAACAGCTGAATAGGTCTGATGGCAGGCTTTGGTTTTTACCCCACCATGGGGTATACCATCCTAGGAAGAAAACTCTTAGGGTGGTTTTTGACTGTGCCTCTGTCTATCAAGGAATCTCACTCAATTCCCAGCTCCTGCAAGGTCCCTTGCTCACTAGTACTTTGCTTGGTGTACTCACCAGATTCAGAAAGGAATGTGTAGCGCTGATGGCAGACGTCCAAGCTATGTTCCATCAGGTGAGAGTGTCTCCAGAGTACACAGATTTTTTACGTTTTTTGTGGTTTCCTGATGGTGACTTCACACTTGCGCCTATGCAGTACAGAATGAAGGTGCACCTTTTTGGAGCAGTGTCTTCACCTAGTTGTGCAAATTACGCATTGAGAAGAATTGTACAAGATTACAAAGATCACTTTGAACCATGCATTCTAAATACAATATTGCATAACTTTTATATGGATGATTGTTTGACTTCCGTGTCTTCAGAGGCAAAGGCTAGGAAGATGGTGAGTGAGCTGACCGCAGCATGTGCTAAAGGGGGGTTCCACTTGTCGAAGTGGACAAGCAACAGCAGTGAAGTCTTAGCCAGTATTCCAGATGCCCAGAGATCAAAGACCACTAGGGGACTTGATCTAGATCAAAAGGCAAATGCTGTTGAGACTGCTCTTGGCCTGCATTGGTGTATTGATGCTGATGTCCTGACTTTCAGGTTAGCCTTGGAAGAGCGCCCTCCCACACGACGTGGCATATTGTCTGTTGTGTCCTCTGTGTTTGACCCCTTAGGGTTTCTTGCGCCACTCACATTGCCAGTGAAGAGAATGCTGCAGGAGATGTGCAGGTCGAACATCGGCTGGGATGTCCACATACCCCAGGTTTTCTCTAAGCAGTGGTCCAACTGGCTTAAAAATCTGCATTATGTGGCTGAGTTCAAAGTGAATCGCTGCATGAAGCCCAACAACTTTGGGGAACCTACCTTTATGCAGCTACACCACTTCTCAGACGCCAGTGAGTATGGTTATGGGACCGTCACTTACCTCAGAATGGAGAACAAGGAGAACCAAGTGAGTCTTGCTTTCATCTTAGGAAAGGCTAGAGTAGCCCCTTTAAAGCAAACAACCATTCCCCGTCTTGAATTGACTGCTGCTGTCCTAGCTGTCCGCCTTGACAAGATGCTGAGAAGAGAATTTCAGCTTGACTTGCAGCCATCAGTGTTCTGGACAGATAGCACCACTGTTTTAAAGTATATTGCCAATGAGACCAGAAGATTTCATACATTTGCAGCCAATAGGGTGGCAGTTATTAGAGAATTGACCAGTGTTGCACAGTGGAGATACGTTGGCACAAAGTTGAACCCGGCAGATGAGGCATCCAGAGGGCTGAGTGCTGAAGAGTTCCTGGCCTGTGAGAGGTGGCTGAAGGGACCTCCATTTCTCTTAAAAGGGGAAGAGGAGTGGCCGGTTACCATTTCAGATCAGCCTATGGTCTTTTTGGAAGACCCTGAAGTGAAAAGGGAATCACTGGTGAGTGCCCTCGTAGTACAGGCACCACTGAATGCAACACAAATATTTTTAAACTACTTTTCTGATTTTAAAAGATTAAAGAGATCTGCTGCTTGGATTCTTAAATTCAGAGGTATACTTTTAACATCGTCACAAAAGAGAAAGTCCCTTAAACCTGAGCTCCAGAAAGAAAGAATAAAGGTCTCTGGCGAATCATTAACAACAGCCGATCTGCAGAGGGCAGAAGAAGCCATTATTCGCTTCTATCAGCAAGAGAAATTTCCAGAGGAAATTGCTGCACTGCAAGAAGGAAGGTCTGTGAAACGCAGCAGCGATCTCTATAAGCTCGACCCAAGGTTGCAAGATGGAATGCTGAGAGTTGGAGGTAGGCTCAGTAGGGCGGCAATGCCCGAAGAGGAGAAGCACCCTGTTATTCTGGCTAAAGATCAAAATGTATCTAAACTCATCTTGAAACATGTACACCAATGTCTTGGCCATGCAGGTCGTAATCACATGTTGTCCTTTCTCAGAAAGAAATATTGGATAACTCATGCAAACTCTGCTTGCAGGAAGGTCATTTTAGAATGTACAGAATGCCGGCGCATCCAGGGAAACATGGGGCAGCAGAAGATGGCTGACCTCCCAGAGGAACGAGTTGTGTCAGACCTGCCCGCTTTTACCAATGTAGGTGTGGATTATTTCGGCCCAGTGGAAGTGAAGAAAGGCCGAGGAAGAGTGAAGCGCTATGGTGTTTTGTTTACATGTCTGGCAAGTAGAGCAGTCCACCTTGAGGTAGCCTATGCTCTTGACACTGATTCATGTATCAACGCCATTAGGCGGTTCATGTGTCGAAGAGGTCAAATATCTCATTTAATTTCTGATAATGGCACAAACTTTATTGGAGCTGAGCGGGAGTTAAGGGAGGCCGTTTCAAAGTTGGACCACAGCAAGATCCAGCATGATCTTTTACAAAATGGGCTAACGTGGTCTTTTAACCCTCCAGCAGGCGCTCACCATGGCGGAGTTTGGGAGCGTTTGATCCGGCTTGTGAAGCGTGTCCTGGCCTCCACACTCAGACTTCAAACCCTGGACGATGAAGGCTTCCACACAGTTCTTTGTGAGATCGAAGCAATCTTGAATAGTCGACCAATCACGAAGGCCTCAGAAGATATCAATGACTTGGAAGCTCTCACCCCTAACCACCTTCTCCTCCTGAAGACAAAGCCACTCCTACCCCCGGGGTTGTTCCAAAGGGATGACTTGTATCTGAAGAGAAGATGGCGACAGGTGCAATTTCTCTCTGACCTTTTCTGGAAACGCTGGGTGAGGGAGTACTTACCGCTGCTCCAGGAGAGACATAAGTGGATGAGGCCAAGGAGAAGCTTTGCCGTTGGCGACATCGTGGTTGTGATGGAGCCGTTGGCTCCAAGAGGGTCCTGGCAGATGGCACGAGTCACACAGACGTATCCAGACAAGAGAGGCCATGTGCGTTCAGTCCAGTTGAGAACAAAAACGGGGCAACTGGAAAGGCCAGTTACAAAGATATGCCTCTTGATGGAAGCCGAAGTCCCAAGTTCCAAGACCCAAGATGATGATATAGATGGTTGAGATGATGGGTAGACCTGGATGCTTGAGAAGATACTTAGTTTTAGGAACTAATTTAGTTTAGCTCTGCACAAATGGCTCCTTAGGTTAAATGGGTAATTGTGGTTTGATATTCTCTCACAATTAGGGGCCGGGGTGTAGGAGCCATTTCTTATCTGCACGTATAGGTAGGTTTTTAGTGTAATTTTTTGATTTACTCACTTGGGGGAGCACTTTAGGTCACAGGTATAAAGGCAGGTGCCTGTGATGAGTAATTAGGACGGTTTGGACTGGGGAACACACGGTTCTTACCGTAGCCGTGGGGAACCAGCCAAGACAGCACATTTTTAATGCACTCAACAGCACTAAGGTGAACTAGTTTTTGTATTAACCATATTTTTTGTTGCAATAAAGAAGGAACAACCTCGAAGGATACTTTTGGCTGGAACTTCACCTTTCTTTTATGGCTTTGAGTTTGAGAACACCTTCAGTCCAAGCCGAGGCTTACAGGGTAGCCTCCACAATCAGTGATTAACTCGCTCTCCTGATCCCTGCCTTTGTACCTGCTGCTATAGACTTAGAGGCAGATGTCAAACTATAGGCTGCGTGATTCACAGAGTTTATGACCAAATGCTGGATTCGCTCAGATTTATCCTAAATAAACTCTCTGAATTCTGAATCTGAGGTTTCCTCATGAACTGACTGACAGGCTTAGACCCGGAAAGACGTCTGCAGAATAAAATAGCAAGTAGAGATTCTACAACCAATTTTGTGCTCTGAACACATTCAGAGAGGAGTTATAGCAGTTTTATCACTGTTCCTTGAACAACATGTACCAAATATTGTGTTGGAAATCTTCAGATATGGCAGACACAGCAACTGACTCTGCAGACACAGCAACTGACTCTTTTCACAGGCTTTTTTGTTCTCATTCAAACGAGCCGTTTTTTTCTGCTTTGAAAATGTAATAACGCAGTCTGTCTTTATAACTCTTTGTGAAGGCGGCAGCATGTCTGGTGAGGCCACTCCCTACAAGCCCAGCCACTGGCCGCAGGAGAACGTTCTCAGCACGGAACTGAGGAGACACGGCAACAGAGCCGCCGCCAAGCGATTGGCCAAAGCGTGCCAGGGGGCGGTCCCTGCCACTAGGAGTGCGGCTGAACGCAGCAAGATATGGACGTCGTACAAGGGGTGGGGTGCGAAAAAAAACAAGCTAGCCATCGCCATCATGGCGCTGGAGTACGACCGGATGGTGGAGGAGGTGGACAAGATGGCACAGCTGGTCCAGAAGCTCCAGGTGAAGGCAAGGCCTCAGGAGGATGAGGTGGCCTCGCTCAGAAACCAACTCCAGAACCAGGTACAGCACAACAAGCAGCTGAAAGGCGACCTCCAAGAGGCTCAAATAATCCAGCAACAGACCAAAGCGGAGATGCGGTCTAAAGATGATGAGGTGGAGAGACTGCGACAGGAGGTGGCCTCGCTCAGGAACCAATTCCAGAACCAGGTACACCAGAACAAGGAGCTGAAAGGTGACCTGGAAGTGGCTCAAATCATCCAGGAACGGACCAAAGCGGAGATGTGGTCTAAAGATGATGAGGTGGAGAGACTACGACAGGAGGTGGCCTCGCTCAGGAACCAATTCCAGAACCAGGTACACCAGAACAAGGAGCTGAAAAGCGACATGGAAGTGGTTCTATCCAACCAGCAACAGATCGAGGATGCATCTATAAAACTCTTTACAAATATAGAGCTCCTGAATAGCCTCCCTGACCTCGAGAAAAACAACTACAACTATGACTTCTGGAAGAAGATAAGGGAGTTCTGCATCATGGGGGTCAATGCGAAGCAGATTTTTCGTTTAGTCCAGGCAAAATGGCCCAAAAATGAAATGCAGACACTGATGGATTTGAGAGCGAGTGACATGTATCTGGCCAACAACTCCAGCACTAGCAACGGGGAGGCTCTTCTGCAGATCTTCCGATGGAGTGTGACCAGTGCTTTGGGATCAGGCATGGAATGCTACCATGTGTACAAGAACCGGAGTCAAAAGGAGGGCGAGTCCTTCGAGAGCTACAGCAAGGAGAAGTTCAAGCTGTACTGTGCTTATGGAGACGAGGAACCCGACATAAACGACAAAGAGTTTATCGATGACTTGCTGGAAAATGCGCACAAGAAATACCGGGATCTTCGGCTCAATCCGATTACGACCCACGACGCCTTGATGAGCAGCGTCGCCCACAAAGACAGACTGCTCGCATGCAACTGGACGAATAGGTGCAAGAACTGCGAAAACTACGGCCACGACTGGGAGAGCTGTCGGAGGCCGGGCGGAGGTGACGAGGTGCCCCCTGGTGTCTGCTACACCTGTGGCATGTCTGGTCACCTGGCCAGGAACTGCTGGCACTATCAGGATGACTAACCTGCCCAGGGTGGAAGCAGCTTGGGTTTTCACTCTATAATTTACTCTTTCTGATGTTGTTTACTGCATTAGTGGTTTGTATTGTCCGTTTAGTCCTCATGATTGATGTGATGAGAACCACAATGGCAACGAGCATAATCTTCATAAGGGTTTAATTCCTTGATGCTTTTATAATGCATTTAATGACTGCAATGCATGATTATTTGGATGTTGAATCATCAAATCAACTAAATAAATCCCTCTGTAAATGTTCTGGTTGCATAGATTTTAAATGTGTTAGTGAGCCTTACAGTGGCCCTGTTTTTTTTTCTGATCGCATTTCAGTATTTCACTACTGAATAAGTAAAATATTGCTGTGGATTCAATGTAATGTATGACTGCAATTTATAACTGGAAAAAAATAGTTCCAAAAAAAAAAAGAATAAGTAAAATATATATTTTACTAATATTTAGTTTTTCATCTAAATGTCATAAATGCATGATTATATGGATGTTGAATCATCAAATCAAGTAAATCAATCCCTCTGTACATGTTCTGGTTGCATAGATTTTAAATGTGTTAGTGAGCCTTGCAGTGGGCCTGTTTTTTTTCTGATCGCATTTCAGTATTTCACTCCTGAATAAATAAAATATTTAGTTCTTCATCTAAATATCATAAATGCGTGATTATATGGATGTTGAATCATCAAATCAACTAAATCGACACCTTTGTACAAGAGGTGTCTTTAACTAAGGATTTTCATAGTCGAATCTGATTCGTCAGATTTTTCCGTTAGTCGACTAATAGTCGAATCAGGGTTTTTTTTTTCTCTAGAGGGCCTTAAATGGGATCGCCTTCTCATTCAGGACTTTCTTCCACGTCAAAGGAAAAAACTAAAGCACTCAGATAAATGAATAAACATGGTAGGTTGTCTTTATTCAGCTTTTATTTATTTATTTTTTAATGAAACGTTAGAGAACATTAACAAAAAAGTAATCGTCAGTTTCATATCGAACTTTGTCAGACAGGCACTGTGCAAATGTCAAAAATATTTTAAATAAAATCTGACTGCCTGAAAATATAAAAACAATTTGCCACACAACAGCAAAAAATATATAAGTAAAGGTTCAAGTAATGCGGTTTAAAAGCAAACAACAACAAAAAATGTTTATAGACTTCCTGCCGAGACGACACGACCGAAACGACAAACGGCTGAACTGTTTTTTTTTCGCGTGTTCAGCTCCGCTCATTTGGATTGTGCAACTGCAGGGTGTGATATATTAATGTGTAGTAAGGAAGAAGCCTATTGTTAATGCGCACACACCATTAAAAATATTTATTAACTGAAATTAGGATGCTTTTATTTGACAGAAGGCTATATATAATGAAAACAAAGACATTTCATGTAACAACTAATGCTTAGCAGCATCCTTGGGCACCCCCATGCAGTCAGAATGGTACATTCGACTATGACGATTTGAAAACTGCACGTCATGCACTCCAACTGCAAACACACCCACGTGCATCAGTTTCCTGTTGATACAGTACAATGCCCGAACTTTCGGCATTAACTACAGGCTATGATATATTCAACCAAAGAGCAACCCTGTGACAACAGCACACACACACACACACCCACACACACACTCTCTCTGTCTCTCTGTCTCTCTGTCTCTCTCTCTCTCTCTCTCTCTCTCTCTCTCTCTCTTGGAAATGTTTTCAATCTCTGTTACAATATTACAACTCCATTGCCCATAACTTATTTTCTATAAACATTTTATTCTCTCTGTGCTTCTGTAAATGTTCTTGCTCTCTCAATCTTGTTGTTTTGTTTGCATTCTTACACCTCTGCAGTCACAAATATAATAATTTTCTATCACTGGTACCCACATGGCAAGTGTGGCGTTTCTAAAGCGTTCCCCACATTTCCTGTGAGAGGTGCCTTGCAGCTACACTGATTTCCGATCAGCGTATCAGCACACAGCTTTCATCTGCTGCTTTAATATGGATCTCTTGCATATGAGGCGGAGCTATGCTGGATCCAACCACCTAAACCGAAAGCACAAAGACTAAGTTTCAAAACTTTGGTTAAGTCTGTGTGTTTGACAACTCTTTCCCAACCACTGCATCTACCACCAGGGGGACGTTACTACCAGGACGACAACGACCAATGTGGGCATTTTTCAGAAAAGCGGGTAAGTGTAGACTTTCCTCTCCTAAGTGTATGATGTGTACAAGTGTCTGCTCCTGCCCTCCTAACACACAACTCATGTTTTCAGAGTTCTCAAGGCCAGTAGAAAAGTGAAAGTGAACTGCACATTTGTGCAGATGTTTCATGATCATATACCAGACAAACATCAGGGCAAAAATGGAACACATGATTAAGAGATTTCAAATCACTCTAAGTATCAGGAGTCCTCTTTGTTTTATTTTTTCATTTTATTCGGGTTTCGATGGTATTTGTTCATTCTTATGCTTGACTTTTTGTATTAAACACAAAAGCACAGTTACATGCAACTTTTTTTTCACTTAGGGGTGGGCGGTCATGTTTGAGCATGAAATACTGGAATTAGGTGATCACATTAGTCTCCAGACTATGAGCGGCAGATCAGGCATGCCGAGCCTTTTCATCTGTGATGAACTTGCTCTCCTGATCCCTGCCTTTGTACCTGCTGCTATAGACTTAGAGGCAGATTTCAAACTATAGGCAGCGTGATTAACAGAGTTTATGGCCAAATGCTGGATTCACTCAGATTTATCCTAAATAAACTCGCTGAATTCTGAATCTGAGGTTTCCTCATGAACTGACTGTCAGGCTTAGACCCGGAAAGACGTCTGCAGAATAAAATAGCAAGTAGAGATTCTACAACCAATTTTGTGCTCTGAACACATTCAGAGAGGAGTTATAGCAGTTTTATCACTGTTCCTTGAACAACATGTACCAAATATTGTGTTGGAAATCTTCAGATATGGCAGACACAGCAACTGACTCTGCTGACACAGCAACTGACTCTTTTCACAGGCTTTTTTGTTCTCATTCAAACGAGCCGTTTTTTTCTGCTTTGAAAATGTAATAACGCAGTCTGTCTTTATAACTCTTTGTGAAGGCGGCAGCATGTCTGGTGAGGCCACTCCCTACAAGCCCAGCCACTGGCCGCAGGAGAATGTTCTCAGCACGGAACTGAGGAGACACGGCAACAGAGCCGCCGCCAAGCGATTGGCCAAAGCGTGCCAGGGGGCGGTCCCTGCCACTAGGAGTGCGGCTGAACGCAGCAAGATATGGACGTCGTACAAGGGGTGGGGTGCGAAAAAAAACAAGCTGGCCATCGCCATCATGGCGCTGGAGTACGACCGGATGGTGGAGGAGGTGGACAAGATGACACAGCTGGTCCAGAAGCTCCAGGTGAAGGCAAGGCCTCAGGAGGATGAGGTGGCCTCGCTCAGAAACCAACTCCAGAACCAGGTACAGCACAACAAGCAGCTGAAAGGCGACCTCCAAGAGGCTCAAATAATCCAGCAACAGACCAAAGCGGAGATGCGGTCTAAAGATGATGAGGTGGAGAGACTACGACAGGAGGTGGCCTCGCTCAGGAACCAATTCCAGAACCAGGTACACCAGAACAAGGAGCTGAAAAGCGACATGGAAGTGGTTCTATCCAACCAGCAACGGATCGAGGATGCATCTATAAAACTCTTTACAAATATAGAGCTCCTGAATAGCCTCCCTGACCTCGAGAAAAACAACTACAACTATGACTTCTGGAAGAAGATAAGGGAGTTCTGCATCATGGGGGTCAATGCGAAGCAGATTTTTCGTTTAGTCCAGGCAAAATGGCCCAAAAATGAAATGCAGACACTGATGGATTTGAGAGCGAGTGACATGTATCTGGCCAACAACTCCAGCACTAGCAACGGTGAGGCTCTTCTGCAGATCTTCCGATGGAGTGTGACCAGTGCTTTGGGATCAGGCAAGAAACGCTACCATGTGTACAAGAACCGGAGTCAAAAGGAGGGCGAGTCCTTCGAGAGCTACAGCAAGGAGAAGTTCAAGCTGTACTGTGCTTATGGAGACGAGGAACCCGACATAAACGACAAAGAGTTTATCGATGACTTGCTGGAAAATGCGCACAAGAAATACCGGGATCTTCGGCTCAATCCGATCACGACCCACGACGCCTTGATGAGCAGCGTCGCCCACAAGGACAGACTGCTCGCATGCAACTGGACGAACAGGTGCAAGAACTGCGAAAACTACGGCCACGACTGGGAGAGCTGTCGGAGGCCGGGCGGAGGTGACGAGGTGCCCCCTGGTGTCTGCTACACCTGTGGCATGTCTGGTCACCTGGCCAGGAACTGCTGGCACTATCAGGATGACTAACCTGCCCAGAGTGGAAGCAGCTTGGGTTTTCACTCTATAATTTACTCTTTCTGATGTTGTTTACTGCATTGGTGGTTTGTATTGTCCGTTTAGTCCTCATGATTGATGTGATGAGAACCACAATGGCAACGAGCATAATCTTCATAAGGGTTTAATTCCTTGATGCTTTTATAATGCATTTAATGACTGCAATGCATGATTATTTGGATGTTGAATCATCAAATCAACTAAATAAATCCCTCTGTAAATGTTCTGGTTGCGTAGATTTTAAATCTGTTAGTGAGCCTTACAGTGGCCCTGTTTTTTTTTCTCATCGCATTTCAGTATTTCACTACTGAATAAGTAAAATATTGCTGTGGATTCAATGTAATGTATGACTGCAATTTATAACTGGAAAAAAAAATAGTTCCAAAAAAAAAAAAGAATAAGTAAAATATATATTTTACTAATATTTAGTTTTTCATCTAAATGTCATAAATGCATGATTATATGGATGTTGAATCATCAAATCAAGTAAATCAATCCCTCTGTACATGTTCTGGTTGCATAGATTTTAAATGTGTTAGTGAGCCTTGCAGTGGGCCTGTTTTTTTTTTCTGATCGCATTTCAGTATTTCACTCCTGAATAAATAAAATATTTAGTTCTTCATCTAAATATCATAAATGCGTGATTATATGGATGTTGAATCATCAAATCAACTAAATCGACCCTGTTATGTCTTTAAAAGCCATTACGTCATCTTGGGTTAAGGGTCACAGATTAGCGGGAAGCCCGTTTTGTCTGGTGCAGTGTGTGTGAATAAACAAGCGTGGACGAGCCGTACGACTCGGTGTGGTTTTGTATATAACATTTGGCGACGAGGATGGAGCTTTCGCTTCCGCCACCAGCCCCATTTCTCGCGCTACCAGGCGAGCCCCCGGTACCATGGATTCGGTGGCTGGAATCATTTGAAACATACCTCGCAGCTCTCGGACTTGGCGGAGCTAGCGACGCGCGCCGTAAAGCCATTTTGATTCACTGTTTAGGCACCGAAGGCCAGCGCATATTCAGAACACTGGGACAAGCGGAGAAGTATAAGGACGCTACAACATTACTCGAAGCACATTTCGCAGCTCCACAGACGGTAATCCTGCGCAGAATCGTATTTCGGCAGCGCAGACAGAATGCGGGTGAGTCCATTCAGCATTATGTAGCCGATGGGGCAGTCATGGCCTGGCGGTTAGGGAACTGGTCTTGTGACCGGAGGGTCGTGGGTTTGATTCCCAGACAGGCCATGACTGAGGTGCCCTTGAGCAAGGCACCTAACCCCAACTGCTCCCCGGGCGCCGGGCTAGGGCTGCCCACCGCTCTGGGTACGTTTGATCCACAGCCCCCTAGTAATCACTAGTGTGTGTGTGTGTGTTCTGACTGCACAGATGGGTTAAAAGCGGAGGACAAATTTCGATTGGGGTGTAAAAAATCACAATTGACAAAATATGGCGCATTTCATTTCATTTCGCATTTCATTTCATTTCGCATTTCATTTCGATCTCCGCGGCTTAGCGTCGTTGTGCAAATTCGGAACCATGGAAGAGGAAATGATCAGAGATCAACTCGCGGAACATGCAACGCACTCTAAAATACGGGAAAAGTTAGTAATGTCCCCAGATGACCTAACACTTAGCCAGGCATTGGAAATTGCACTGCAAATTGAAACAGCTACTGAGCTATCCAGCAAATTGTCTCATAGCACCACTCCACAGCTCGCATTCGCTCAGCATGTAAACCAGGGGTGCCCACAGTTTTCAGCTTGCGAGCTACTTATAAGATGACCCAGTCAGAAAGATCTACCGGGGTGGCGGCGAACGTAATTTGTTGAGCGGGGGGGGGGGGGGAGGGGGGGGGGGGTGGCGAACGTAATATGTTGAGCGGGGGGGGGGGGGGGGGGGGGGGAGTGTGTGGCGAACGTAATTTGTTGAGTGGATTGCAGATTGGCTGCCGTGAATGTCAATCAAAATACAACCGTCAGTGCAGATGTGCGATTCATCTACTACTATTTTATGTGACGCGATCTACGCACATTCCTTCGCGATCGACCGACAGTTCCTTCGCGATCGACCGGTCGATCGCGATCGACGTAATGAGCACCCCTGATGTAAACGAACCCGAGCGCCCACCTAGCCCTGCATCCGCTGATATCGACATGGGTGTACACTATACGAGCCGCATGCGTGGCCAATCGCGCCGTACTTGTGGTGACTGCGGCTCTTCTTCGCATGCTAGTAAAGCCGCAGTGTGCCCTGCTAGGGGCCAAGTGTGTCAGCGCTGTGGGAAGAGCAACCATTTTGCCAGGGTCTGCCGCTCCGTACCGCCTACGGGTGCATCGCGGGCTGGCTCACGGCCTGCCGAAACTGGCACTACCGATCCTACCCCCATACACTCTGTCAGCTCTGCCCAGGTACCGTTCAAGACGTGCACAGTGGAACTAGATGGGGTCTGTGTGCCATTGCTAGTAGACACGGGTGCCGCCGTATCTCTTCTCAACTGGTCCACTGTTAAGCACTTCCTGCCCCTCAAAACGCTGAGGACGCAGTCATCTGCAGTGCTGCATGGCTATGGCAATACACTGATCAACTTAGTTGGCTCCTTGAGCTGTGCAGTGCGCCACGGAAACAAATGCGTCCCAACATTCACTTTCCAGGTGGCACAGCATGGTGCTAATCTTATGGGGATAGATCTAATCACAAGCCTGGGTTTTAGGTTCCTGGACAACTGTGGGGCAGCAATCCTTCAGGTCAGCTCACCATGGGAGCAGCGGTGGCCGCAGCTGTTTTCGGGCCTAGGCTGTATTTCAGACTTTACACACCAACCACTCCTGCGCTCCGACGTGCACCCAGTCATACAGCCTCTTCGCCGCATTCCCCTAGCTTTACGTGAGGATGTCAAAGGGGAGCTTATTAAGTTGTTAGAAGCAGGCGTGATCGAACCAGTCAATGCTTCCCCATGGATCTCAAACCTGGTGATCGCAAAAAAGAAATCGGGAGGTTTGCGTGTGTGTGTGGACCTGAGAGCCGTGAACAAGGCTGTGGTCCCAGGCAAATACCCATTGCCTACGGCGGAAGAGCTGACATGCCAGTTTTACGGCTCAAAAGTATTCACCAAGCTGGATCTCCGCCAGGGCTACCTGCAGGTTCCTCTGCACACAGATAGTCGCAACCTCACTGCATTCGTCACACACGCAGGTGTTTTTCGCTACACGAGGGTACCGTTTGGTCTTTGCTCCGCCCCTAGCTGTTTCCAGAAAATAATGTCAACTATTTTTTCCGGCATTCCTGGAGTAGTTGTTTTCCTGGATGACATTGTGGTACATGGACCAACATCCACCATCCACGATCAACGCCTCGCGCAAGTGCTGGACACTCTGGCCTCCCATAACTTGACGCTGAATGGGGAGAAATGCATTTTTTCAGCATCTGAAGTAGAGTTTGTGGGCTTTCGTCTGACTGCAGGTGGGCTTAGTCCAATACATTCGAATGTGGAAGCCATCCAACGGTTGCCCATGCCGTCCAGCCCCGCTCACTTTGCCTCTTTCCTGGGCATGACAGTATATTACCTACGGTTCCTCCCACAGTACTCAGCCACCACTGCCCCTCTCCGTCAGCTCCTTAAGAAGGATGCCCTGTGGGCCTGGACCCCAGCCTGTGCAGATGCCATCACACAGCTGAAGGCCCAACTCATTGCACCACCTGTTCTGGCTCACTTTGACCCATCCAGTCCGACATTCCTCACCTGTGATGCCTCGAACTTTGCAGTCGGTGCTGTGCTGTCTCAGCTCCAGGACAACACAGAGCAACCCATTGCTTTTGCTTCACGGGCCCTTAATCCGGCGGAGCAGAAGTATTCAGTGGGAGAACGAGAGGCCCTGGCATGCGTCTGGGCGTGTGAGCGATGGCATGTGTATCTGTATGGCCGCTCATTTACGCTACGGACGGACCACAAGGCACTCACGGCATTACTGGCAACTTCAGGATCCGCGCATAGAACCCTGCGCATACACCGCTGGTATGAACGGCTACACCAATATAACTTCAGCCTGCAGTATACACCGGGGCGAGAAAATGTGGTGGCGGACTTACTGTCATGCTCCGCACACCTCTCCACTTCGCATCTCTCAGTCACAGACCCACAGGATGACTGTACTGACCACGACCTTATCCAGCTCCTTCACTCTCCCCTGGAGAAGACGGTGTCCTTGCAGGAGCTCCAGCAGGCTTCGGAGCATGACCCAGACCTGACACAGCTCCGTTCTTTCATTCACTCAGGGTGGCCTCTACCTTCTGGCCTGCCAGACAGTCTGACACCTTTTCACCGCTTCAAGGATGAGCTTTTCTGCTGGAATACTCACTGTGTGGCTCGTGGCCACCGCACAATTATCCCGACAGCCCTACGGGCTCAGGTACTGGCTATGGCCCACGAAGGCCACCTGGGCATTGTCAAGGTCAAACAGCGGTGCCGGGAAGTAGTCTGGTGGCCGGGCATCGACGAGGACGTCGAGACTATGGTTAAAGACTGTACAGCATGCCTGGCGTGCGGAAAGACCGGCTCTCCAACAGTTCCACCCCTCCAGCCACTGCAGTGGCCAGCTGGACCATGGCAGCATGTTCAAATGGACATTTGTGGCGAGCTTCAAGGTGTCCCACATCACCAGCGCTTCTTAATTACAGTTTATGACCTCTACTCAAAGTGGCCAGAGGTTCACCCGACAGGTACTATTACCACACATGTGGTCATCGAATTTTTGGAGACACTGTTCACCCGCTGGGGCATGCCATCAACGATAACCACTGACAATGGGCCACAATTCATTTCTGCAGATTTCTCCACGTTTCTCAAGGAGCGGGGGATAAGACACATCCGCACCGCACTCTATAACCCACAGGCAAACGGGGGAGTGGAGCGCCTGAACCAGACACTCAAAAATGGCATTAGAGCTCACCTGGCAGAAGGGTTCCAGTTCCCTGTGGCACTACGGCGAACTCTGCTGCACTATCGAGCTACTCAACACTCCACTACAGAGAGGTCACCTGCACACCTCATGTTGGGACGGGAGCTGTCTTTGCCTTTGGATCGACTTCGGGCCCCGTTCAACCTGGCACCAAAAACAAAACACAATGCACGGCGACAGTCCACTAGCCGGCTCCGTGACAGAGTCTCTACACGGCAGTGTGAGATGAAACAGCACTTTGACCATTCCAATAGGGCCAAAACCCCAGCCTTTGCGACCCTGGACTGGGTTAGGATTCGGAGGCCAACACGGGGCCATAAATTAATGTCCTTCTGGTCCGAGCCTCTCCAAGTGACAAAGCAGCTAGGTCCGGCCACTTTCCGCCTGTCGGACGGAACGAGGTGGCATGCACGCCGCCTCCGCAGGGTGCGGCCACCTACTGCAGCAGACGCAGAATTCAACCAGGAGACAAAAACTGATATGGCCAGCACAGGCAATCCTACCAGGCGAGGGACCCGAACACGGGCCCAACCAGGCTACTTAAGGGACTATATGACTGAATTTAAATAATTAATATCATTTAATCTGTCATGTTTCAGGTCAACCTGCCTTAGTTAATGTTCTCATACAGTTATGTCTTTGGACATGGTTTTGAACGCCTGACTATAGTTCATACAGGCGCTGGTGTCTATATGGTACAGTTTATGTAGGATGTGTTTTGGGGGTTCCTTTGGGGAGGGGGGAAATGTTATGTCTTTAAAAGCCATTACGTCATCTTGGGTTAAGGGTCACAGATTAGCGGGAAGCCCGTTTTGTCTGGTGCAGTGTGTGTGAATAAACAAGCGTGGACGAGCCGTACGACTCGGTGTGGTTTTGTATATAACAGACCCCTTTGTACAAAAGGTGTCTTTAACTAAGGATTTTCATAGTCGAATCTGATTCGTCAGATTTTCCCGTTAGTCGACTAATAGTCGAATCAGGTTTTTTTTTTTTTTCCTCTAGAGGGCCTTAAATGGGATCGCCTTCTCATTCAGGACTTTCTTCCACGTCAAAGGAAAAACCTAAAGCACTCAGATAAATGAATAAACATGGTAGGTTGTCTTTATTCAGCTTTTATTTATTTATTGACTTATTTATTTTTTAATGAAACGTTAGAGAACATTAACAAAAAAGTCATCGTCAGTTTCATATCGAACTTTGTCAGACAGGCACTGTGCAAAATGTCAAAAATATTTTAAATAAAATCTGACTGCCTGAAAATATAAAAACAATTTGCCACACAACAGCAAAAAATATATAAGTAAAGGTTCAAGTAACGCGGTTTAAAAGCAAACAACAACAAAAAATGTTTATAGGTTTCCTGCCGAGACGACACGACCGATACGACAAACGGCTGAACTGTTTTTTTTTTTCGCGTGTTCAGCTCCGCTCATTTGGATTGTGCAACTGCATGGTGTGATTTATTAATGTGTAGTAAGGAAGAAGCCTATTGTTAATGCGCACACACCATTAAAAATATTTATTAACTGAAATTAGGATGCTTTTATTTGACAGAAGGCTATATATAATGAAAACAAAGACATTTCATGTAACAACTAATGCTTAGCAGCATCCTTGGGCACCCCCATGCAGTCAGAATGGTACATTCGACTATGACGATTTGAAAACTGCACGTCATGCACTCCAACTGCAAACACACCCACGTGCATCAGTTTCCTGTTGATACAGTACAATGCCCGAACTTTCGGCATTAACTACAGGCTATGATATATTCAACCAAAGAGCAACTCTGTGACAACAGCACACACACACACACACACACACACACGCACACACGCACACACACTCTCTCTCTCTCTCCTGGAAATGTTTTCAATCTCTGTTACAATATTACAACTCCATTGCCCATAACTTCTTTTCTATAAACATTTTATTCTCTCTGTGCTTCTGTAAATGTTCTTGCTCTCTCAATCTTGTTGTTTTGTTTGCATTCTTACACCTCTGCAGTCACAAATATAATTATTTTCCATCACTGGTGCCCACATGGCAAGTGTGGCGTTTCTAAAGCGTTCCCCACATTTCCTGTGAGAGGTGCCTTGCAGCTCCACTGATCTCCGATCAGCCTATCAGCACACAGCTTTCATCCGCTGCTTTAATACGGATCTTCCTTCCATTGTAAACTGAAAGGCCCGGTGCCCGTCTGTCTGCCCACTTCACCCAGAAAACGAAGACAAAAGAAAAGAAAACACTTCTGCAGGAAGGCAGATACCATGAACAGTGTTGTGCAGGTGTAAACGCAGCTCCCCTACACAATCGTCCATAACTGGTTCGCTCACTTTTAAGCTCCAATATCCCACTGTCCACACATGCATACATGTGTATGTGCGTGCAGACACACACTCCTCCAGAGTACGAAAAAGGAATCAGACAGGAAGAGCAGAGGTGAAACAGATATGGTGTAAATGTAAACATGGCAACACACAGTCAAAACAGAAGGCCTGCCATTAAGGAAGGTCCCGCTCCTCAGGACCATGGAAGAGCCTGACAGGACATACTGTCTCACAGGTCAGATTAGACACTATACTTAAAGCAGTACAGCTTCCTAAAGTTGTAATGTTCTACACCAGTGTTTTTCAAACTTTTTTTCTAACGACCCATATTTTGTCCCTGATCTTTCCCGCGACCCAGCCTACTAAGAAATATATATACAGTATACTCGGTCGCGAGCGTAAGATGTTGACGGGGGTGGCGAACGCATGTTGTTGCCCGGGGGGGGGGGGGGGGGGGGGGGGGTGGCGAAAGGCGAAAGTAAGTTGTTGACTGGGGGGGGGGGGGGGGCGGCGAACGTAAGTTGTTGACGGAGTTTAACTATTATATCGCGATCGATCGCCAAGTATTAACGCCTCCGCCGTTCGCGCAGTCGCGCGCTATAAATATAATTTATTAAATATATTAACATTTATTTTTTAGCGACCCTTTTTTTTTGCCTCGCGACCCATAGTTTGAAAAACCCTGTTCTACACTATAGTGAAACCGTATATGTAAGTGGACTGGACAATAACGGGTGAAAAGTGAAGCCTCCACGTGTCAGCTGCCCTCTAGTGGCTGCCTGCAGTACTACTTGTTAACTGCCTATTGCCATGTAAGCGAATTGCTCACAACAAACTTTGAATACATATTACGCATCAAATATGTATTTCGGGCTGTTATGTTCTGTCAATTATGTAAGAGCACCTTCCGTTATTATCGTTACAATAAACAGGTTTTAAAGAAGTTATTTGATGTTACATCTAAAGATGAGGTCATACTTTTTTTTAAGGATCAGATTATTAAAAGGGGTGTGGCGATGTGATTGACAGCTAGTAGATCAAACAGCGTGAATGCGCTCGACAGCAAAATTCTTAAACTTCACTTGGACAAAATGGAGTTGGCACCTTCAGAAAAAACTTCAAACTAAAAGTCTGTTGACTTTTTATATTTGACTGTTAGCCACTAGCTTTACTCACTCTTATGTTTTTTGTAAAAACAAATGGTAGTGGAGTCCTGTGGATGGTGGGTGTGGCCTGTGTGTGGTTGTGGTGGCCTGTGGGTGGGGGGCATCTCTCACCGCTGGTCCTGACACAGTCTAGCTGCTCTTTGCTCAGACAGCAGGTTCGTTCCTCCGCAATACTCCACTCTTTCTCTCCGTCCGCCTCTGGATCCTCCATGACGCCGCGGACAATTCACACCTTCCCCTGTTCACACACACACACGCCCACATGTGTACATAAACACACACACACATCAACACAAACATTAAAGTCATAGCTGCTTTGGTTCGACAGCCACTGCAGTAGGAGTGTATCAGCGTAGGGCTCATGGTAGCGTTGTGGAGGGTCATTATTTAATAACACTGCAGAGACGGAGCGCCAGCCTGCACTTCACCCATGAGCACAAGGCTGACCATGTACCTGACTGCAGACATACAGCACCAATATCATAATCCCTAGGGCTGTGCGATACAGACAGAAACATTGTATTGTGATTATACTGCAATGATACTACGATTCTGAAAACCACAAACTCTCTCTGGAAATAATAATAAGTTTATTTTATATAGCGCCTTTCACATACCCAAGGTCGCTTTACATGAACATGGTCATATATAAGAGGGGAAAGTTAGGGAGTTTCAGTGAGAGTGGAAATAATGAGAGAACAGAAAGATCTTTAGCTGAGCTTTGAAAATAGGAAGAGAGGCAGAGGAGCGAAGAGAGGAAGGTAGAGAGTTCCAGAGAGTGGGGGCAGCAACACTGAAAGATCTGCCACCCATAGTGGAGAGTCTGTGTGTTGGAATGGTTAATAGACCGGAGTTAGAGGACCTGAGCTGACGTGATGGAACGTGAAGGTGCAACAGGTTGGAGAGGTAAACAGGTGCGAGGCCATGCAGGGCATTAAAAGTCATTAAGAGGATTTTGGGTTAAATGGTTTAAAGCTGTATAAGGTACAGATTGGCTGTGATGTAAATGCCTCTTACACATCAGGTCTATCAGTGTGCTGGTGATCTAGAGACTACATGGAGAACTACCTGTGGGGCCAGTATGGATTAAAGAGTACCTGAGCTGAAGTGAAGAATCCGACGTCTTCTGGGTCAGTGGAGATCGTGTGAATTTGATTGTCTGGGATGGGTACCTGTAAATAAATGCAAAGACAATTGTAATGAGCTAGATAAAAACCCCAAACATGCAATACATGCTCATTACGTACTTTCTACGAGTTGTTTTAATTTTTAACTTCTTGCTTTAAGCCTCGTTAGTGGCTCATTTTCATAACCTTGCCTTCCCCAACAATACATGCAGCAGTTCTATATAATAATGTGGAGGTGCTTCTGGGTGGGGTCTCGGAGGCCACGTGTAAAGGGTTAAAACTTCAGTGGGAGCTGATGGAGGAGCAGTGTGTGGTGGGAGAGAGCATTCCTGAAGAATGAGGTCACACTAAATGGCCATTAAAATGCTCCAAAAGCAGGTCTCCGGGTCTGTGTCTGGATCCTTAATGAAGACATTAGTGTTTGATGCGAATAAAGTCAAAGCTGGATATTGAACACCAAGTTCTTTATTTTACCATTCTGCAAATAACCCATTTTACTTTTACACAAGTTTACAATTGTTTGGTCTCTTTTTGCTGACTGCAACACAGTCTCTGAGATTTGCTCATCGAGAGATAATTTACTTTCTTCTCTTTTCGCCAGGAGCAAACGTTTGGAAAGATAAAGGGATAATTAATGTCCTATCAGTGCTGTATTCAAAGCAAAGTTGTATGAAGGTGCTTGTTTTATATTACCTGCTTTGGCAAGAGTGTAAGTCCTTAGCTCGTGTTTTATTTGTGGTGAACTTCTAAACCTTTGTATATCTTACAACACTGTACATACACTACCGTTCAAAGGTTTGGGGTCACCTAGACAATTTCGTGTTTTCCCTGCAATCTCATACTTTTATTTATTAAATGAATTGCAAAATGAATAGAAATATAGTCCAGACACATAATTTTCTACTTTAAACTTTGCTTTCATCAAAGAATGCTCCCTTAGCAGCAATTACAGCATTGCAGACCTTTGGCATTCTAGCTGTTAATTTGCTGAGGTAATCTGGAGAAATTTCACCCCATGCTTCCAGAAGCTGCTCCCACAAGTTTGATTGGGTTAATGGGCACTTTTTTCGTACCATACGGTCAAGCTGCTCCCACAACAGCTCAATGGGGTTGAGATCTGGTGACTGCGCTGGCCACTCCATTACCGATAAAACACCAGCTGCCTGCTTCTTCTCTAAATAGTTTGTGCATAATTTGGAGGTGTGCTTTGGGTCCTTGTCCTGCTGCAGGATGAAATTGGCTCCAATCAAGCGCTGTCCACAGGGTATGGCATGGTGTTGCAAAATGGAGTGATAGCCTTCCTTATTCAAAATCCCTTTTACCTTGTACAGATCTCCCACTTTACCAGCACCAAAGCAACCCCAGACCATCACATTACCTCCACCATGTTTGACAGATGGTATCAGGCACTCTTCCAGCATCTTTTCAGTTGTTCTGCGTCTCACAAATGTTCGTCTGTGTGATCCAAACACCTCAAACTTTGATTCATCTGTCCATAACACTTTTTTCCAATCTTCCTCTGTCCAATGTCTGTGTTCTTTTGCCCATATTAATCTTTTTCTTTTATTAGCCAGATATGGCTTTTTCTTTGCCACTCTGCCCTGAAGGCCAGCATCCCAGAGTCGCCTCTTCACTGTAGACGTTGACACTGGCGTTTTGCGGGTACTATTTAATGAAGCTGCCAGTTGAGGACCTGTGAGGCGTCGATTTCTCAAACTGGAGACTCTAATGTACTTGTCTTGTTGCTCAGTTGTGCAGCGGGGCCTTCCACTTCTCATTCTACTCTGGTTAGAGCCTGTCTGTGCTCTCCTCTGAAGGGAGTAGTACACACCATTGTAGGAAATCTTCAGTTTCTTGGCAATGTCTCACATGGAATAGACTTCATTTCTCAGAAAAAAAATAGACTGTCGAGTTTCAATTGAAAGTTGTTTTTTTCTGGCCATTTTGTGAGTTTAATCGAACCAACAATTGTAATGCTCCAGATTCTCAACTAGCTCAAAGGAAGGTCAGTTTTATAGCTTCTCTAATCAGCAAAACTGTTTTCAGCTGTGCTAACCTACTTGCACAAGGGTTTTCAAGGGTTTTCTAAATATCCAATAGCCTCCTTACAGAGTTAGCAAACACAATGTACCATTAGAACACTGGAGTGATGGTTGTTGGAAATGGGTCTCCATACATCTATGTAGATATTGCATTAAAAACCAGATGTTTACAGCTAGAATAGTCATTTACCACATTAATAATGTTTAGAGTGTATTTTTAATGCATTTAATGTTAGCTAAATTGAAAAAAAACGGCTTTTCTTTCAAAAATAAGAACATTTCTAAGTGACCCCAAACTTTTGAACGGTAGTGTAATGTAGTTATATAACTACTAGTTATATAAATAACAGGGTAATTTCGATACGGTTCCATTCCTGCACTGCCGAATATGGCCACTAGAGGGAAGAGGAGAACTCAAGCTATAAATTTTTCAACAGTACGAAAAAGTCATCGCCATCCGATATTAAGTAAACAAACACACCACGATCAAATAACCTAAGCCTGATCATGTACTCGTGTGAGCAATTAGCATTATAATTTCGGTTTTTCAAAGCTATGACAATGTATCGCGGCAACGTACTGAAGACTAATGTAAAATTTGGTAATAATCAATTGACATCAAGGCCTGGAGACATGCCTGAAGAGGTTATCCCACAGAAGGACCAAAGCAAACGAACCACTGAAAGGATCTTTAATACCTGCCACTGCCACTTTAAAGGCCCATTCACACCCTACGGTAATTACGGATACGGACCCTTTCGTCCGGTTCCGGAGGTCGTTTCATCCGTCAGTGGGTCCGTTGCCAGAGCGCTTAAAGCCTGCTTTATACCTCCGGACACGGACGAATTTCGTCCGTCCGTACCAAACGTAGCCTCCGTAGGGGGCCACTATACCTCTTTCCGTTTCCAACGTTGTTATGATTTTTTTAAATACATCCTCTAGAGGGCAGTATAGTCAAATTTCCGGCACCAGCGCACCAGCAATCTCCTCCCAGCTGTTTTTGCATCGCTGTTTATCGCGATGACCTGGCACCGTAGCAGAATGTAGCCTTTAACCAACTCGCAAAGTTTCTCTTCTAACTCGAGCGTCATTTTTTAAAGTCCAGTACTCTTCTTCATTGATTTTCCCGAATTGGTGTACGTTCGATGCTTCTGACTCTCTACTGCCCCCTGATTTGCGGTTTATATTGCTCCGTTACTACGGATTCGTAAGCGCTCTGGCAACGGACCCACTGACGGATGAAACGACCTCCGGAACCGGACGAAAGGGTCCGTATCCGTAATTACCGTAGGGTGTGAATGGGCCTTAAGCCTGCTTTATACCTCCGGACACGGACGAATTTCGTCCGTCCGTACCAAACGTAGCCTCCGTAGGGGGCCACTATACCTCTTTCCGTTTCCAACGTTGTTATGATTTTTTTAAATACATCCTCTAGAGGGCAGTATAGTCAAATTTCCGGCACCAGCGCACCAGCAATCTCCTCCCAGCTGTTTTTGCATCGCTGTTTATCGCGATGACCTGGCACCGTAGCAGAATGTAGCCTCTAACCAACTCGCAAAGTTTCTCTTCTAACTCGAGCGTCATTTTTTAAAGTCCAGTACTCTTCTTCATTGATTTTCCCGAATTGGTGTACGTTCGATGCTTCTGACTCTCTACTGCCCCCTGATTTGCGGTTTATATTGCTCCGTTACTACGGATTCGTAAGCGCTCTGGCAACGGACCCACTGACGGATGAAACGACCTCCGGAACCGGACGAAAGGGTCCGTATCCGTAATTACCGTAGGGTGTGAATGGGCCTTTACGAATCCGTAGCAACGGAGCAATATAAACCTCAAATCAGGGGGCAGTAGAGAGTCAGAAGCATCGGACGTACACTAATTCGGGAAAATCAATGAAGAAGAGTACTGGACTTTAAAAAATGACGCTCGAGTTAGAAGAGAAACTTTGCGAGTTGGTTAGAGGCTACATTCTGCTACGGTGCCAGGTCATCGCGATAAACAGCGATGCAAAAACAGCTGGGAGGAGATTGCTGGTGCGTCGGTGCCGGAAATTTGACTATACTGCCCTCTAGAGGATGTATTTTAAAAAATCATAACAACGTTGGAACCGGAAAGAGGTATAGTGGCCCCCTACGGAGGCTACGTTTGGTACGGACGGACGAAATTCGTCCGTGTCCGGAGGTATAAAGCAGGCTTAATGCCTGCCAGAGACACAAACAGCACTGGGTGTATTAGGTGCGGTCGCGTGCGTGCACGGACCAGCTCAGTGGTCGGCTGGGCCTGTCGCTGCCATGACAACCACCGGGTTTCAGGTGAACGCAACACAATCGGACAGGAAGTGAGAAAGGAGAAGAGAGAGAGAGAGAGAGAGAGAGAGAGAGAGAGAGAGAGAGAGAGAGAGAGAGAGAGAGAGACAGAGGGAGACAAAGAGAGACTATCAGAAATACTATCAGAGAGTGATCCGCGTCTGTCCTGAGTTCATAGACCTCACTAACACAGAGAAGCTCAGTTATATATTAGGAGAGAAGAGTGACCTCATCACACTCTCAGCTCTCTACATCACAGCCTGTCACAACCTGAGAGACAACCAGTCACACTAATCACTACTAATCATTACAACTTTATTAATCAGTTCATTATTATTGTTAGTATTAATGTGTATGATTTTGTAAACCTCTTTTATTTTATTTATTTTAATTCTTTAATGTAAAACATGTATTTTCCACTGACGGTATTATTAATTATTTATGTTTGTTTATTGTTTCATTGCTTTGGCAACAGTATACATTGTTACAGTCCTGCCAATAAAGCATTATTGAATACAGAGAGAGAGAGAGAGAGAGAGAGAGAGAGAGAGAGAGAGAGAGAGAGAGAGAGAGAGAGAGAGAGAGAGAGAGAGAGAATCTTGAATCTTGAGAGAGGGAGAGACAGAGGGGGAGAGAGAGAGAGAAACAGAGAGAGAGAAAGAGAGAGAGAGAGAGAGAGAGAGAGAGAGAGAGAGAGAGAGAGGGTAGGTTAGGCAATTCCAGTTCCTCTCTCTAGCCGCATTCTGAAAGTTTTGAATAAATGACTTATAGAAAAATACACCATCAAAAAGTCACACCATCGGAATCCAGTCGGGAAGGTTTATACTAGAAGATCCGGCACCTCCACCAAGTGTTAACACCGTTATGTTGGAACCAGCCCGACTGGGAGAGCACGCACGCTCCATTATAATTGTACTGCGGTGAAGGAGCTGAATCATGCGTGCAAAAACAACTAAACTAAACGTACGGCACCGACAAAATCAGCAGGATTTCATTTTTCATTAGTTATAAAAGAGGCAGAACAGACACGCGATACTTTGGCAATCACGTAATTTACAACATTCATTCTGCTGAAGAAACACTACAGGATGATCGGAGCAGACGAGAACAGATGTGTCATTTAGACAAGATGTCATTCAAACTCCACCTAATGAGTCATTTTAAAAACTCCCGTCTCTGAGCAAAGTAGAGGTCTATGCTATATTTCTACCCTTTGGAATCATAAATTCCCTTGTAAAGCTTACATTTGTGGCTTTTCAACAGCAGTGGTCAAACTTCCTCATGAGGTTCACCAGATCTGTTCGCTCTGTCAACTTGCATTTTCCCTGACAAGCCTACAAGTTAGTTGTCATTTTGACCTGCTCTTTCATCATGCTTTAAACAACACAAACATTTTAAAAACTGTCTCGAGTCTTACTAGTGCTACCAAAAAAGTAAACCCGTTTTCTTTAGGGCCAAACCGATCGTTAACAAAAGCCAAATCACATGCACACTATACACTCCCATTTTACACAGTTTGCATGCGGATTGCCTCTGCATGAGGTCACTATGGCAACTGTTTTGCCCGCGAGCTCCTGTACCCTACGCTTCTTGACCCTCGTGCAGAAAGTGCAGCAAAACTTAGAACAATATTTACTTTGATTACATCAAGCAGCAACAGATTCGCTGCAGTTACATTCCCACCGCACCCGTATTAGGAGAAATCGCGTTTCTCAAGCCCGAATCGTGCTTAGGTTACCCCTGCACTTAAAGTTCGGTTCTGTCAAACTTTATCCTGCAGAATGCACTTAATCCAGGAGGCGGAGTGGAAAACGAGCCCATAGACTCACCTCACACCCCTTCATACGAGACGCGTGCACATAAGCAGAATGACGTTTAACGATGGGGTGCGAGACTGTAGTGTGTGTCAGAAAATGAAGAACCGAGACGGAAATCCAGCGTCATTCATTTCCGAATCTCCAACCATATATTCCCCCGCCTCCTCCCACACACACACAGAAATAATGGCAGAGTCCAAACTCCTAAACCTCCGAGCTGATGTGATCAGTACACACAGTTCACGATAACGATCACGATGGAAACCTCATCTCTGAAGACACACGAAGGTTTTCAGCCAGGGATGGTGGACATTAGTTTTAAGGTTATTCTGGAACCCCTCTTAGATCCTCCACCCATTTTCCCGGAAGAACTTTCCGACAGTGAAGTTTCACATGCCATGATGAACTTATATTTGGTGTAAGTTGTAAAACGGAGGCGTGAAGTTCTACTAGAAAACGTCGTTTCGTCATAGGAAACCCCGCAACGTTAAAGTGGGACTTAGAAACCCACTGGCGTGTTGTGATTGACCCCCGTAGTGCAGAATGAATCTTCTCGACTTAAGAGCTCTTACTCACCTACTACAACTGCGTCGAGATCAGAAGAGGTCGAGTGGTAAAAAAGGTTAACACACTAAATCATACACCTGAGCGCCCAAACGTCCAGCCCGTGTTCGTCCCACACCCTCACGTACAAGCAACTTCACTG
This sequence comes from Brachyhypopomus gauderio, assembly GCF_052324685.1. Taxonomy (NCBI): domain Eukaryota; kingdom Metazoa; phylum Chordata; class Actinopteri; order Gymnotiformes; family Hypopomidae; genus Brachyhypopomus; species Brachyhypopomus gauderio. Next base: position 1,972,255 of record NC_135217.1, read on the forward strand.
TTGTCATATTTCTACGTAGGCAAAATCCTACAGGTCCCACTTACCGTAAACATGTGAATATCTGTCCTGCGTCGTGGCGCTTGCAGCCACAATTCTCTAAGAGTATTTGATCTGCCTGAAAATACCCGCAGAAGCAAACGTCTTTTGTACCAGAAACCCCGGGGAGAAACTCCCCACATGTCCTAAGAAGACTGGCAGGGTTGTTGTTCGTAAACAGGTACACTAACGTCGCCTCTGTCGCTCCCGCGTCTTCTGCATGTCGCATATCAACCGGGATCTGCGCACCGGCGGCGTCGACCTGCAACATGTCCCATACCGGCAGCCTGGCTGGAAATATACGGCACGTCCCGTTAACACCTCGGTGACTTTATTAGAAATGGAGCCTCCAGCTGTATATTGTGTGTCATTTTGGCAAGAGTGTCTCGAGAATTGTAATAGCAATTAAATTGGCATTTTTTGTGGGGAGAGGCATAGCCAGAAAGGATCAGCAATAATCATGAGGATTATTTATATATAAATATATTATATATGTATATCAGTGTGACACTAAGGGACACCGACATGATTAAAGTGGACACCACCCTCCACGTTAGTGGAGAAAAACGTTTTGTCCCGTGTTTTCAAACGATGCTGAATTTTTACTGAAATTTTTGTGTTTTGCATGTTTATGTTAGGAAGTATCATCCCGAGGGCAGGAGTGAAAAAACCAGTCTGAACACATAATGAATCAACCCAGTGAGTGGTTGTGCACACTTCAACGTACCGAACAGATCCAAGTAAAAGATTCATCTTGCACGCGCATATACAAATGATGCGTTCTCTAATTTATAACTCAATACAGTAGCAACAACGATGAACACGTGTGTTACTTACAATAAACGATTGACTTATTTCATTTCAGCAGTAAGCTGAACAACAGCTTTTAGCTTTATTCTAAAGGATCGTACTGGACAAACACGAGACCATGTTTGCATGTTTTTGAATTCCTGTCAGATGGACAATGAGGTATTTTGACATCATTACTTAATGCAGTGTTTTTCAAACTTTTTTTCTAACGACCCATATTTTGTCCCTGATTTTTCCCGCGACCCAGCCTACTAAGAAATATATATACAGTATACTCGGTCGCGAGCGTAAGTTGTTGACGGGGGTGGCGAACGTATGTTGTTGCCCGGGGGGGGGGGGGGGGGGGGGGGGGGGTGGCGAACGTAAGTTGTTGACGGAGTTTAACTATTATATCGCGATCGATCGCCAAGTATTAACGCCTCCGCCGTTCGCGCAGTCGCGCGCTATAAAAATAATTTATTAAATATATTAACATTTATTTTTTAGCGACCCTTTTTTTTTGCCTCGCGACCCATTTTAGGGTCGCGACCCATAGTTTGAAAAACCCTGACTTAATGCGTCTTCTCATGTAATATTATACCATCTAAAAATCTGCAGGTTTGCCCCATGCTGAAAGGTCATAAGACCAATGTTTGTGCATCCAGACTCAAAGTAAGGGGTCAAAGTTGATGCTCAAAATGGACTTCACATATGTTGCCAATTACAGCAAATCTGACAAGCTCAGCACTGTTAGAAGAAATCTAGACAGTACAGCAGACATAACTGTACCATTAGAAACACATTTAAATATAACATTACAACAAGCTGTTTCAACCAATAAACAATTTGAGAAAGAATGACAACCGTCTACACTCTCACCATTAAAACTAGCCCCATATTCATAAAGGTGACAGTAAGAAAATAGTGAGACAAGTTCACTTCCCCATAACTGCTTGGAAGAGGGAGACAATCCAAAATTGATGAGAGCAACTTGAGGTAAAACGGCATCATGTGTTGTAAACCTAGCCAGTGTCATTCAAAACCCGCTGGTTTGTGTTGGTTAGGCGGAAACAGAATACACATGGCCCACAGAACAGGCGCTTGGTTGGGTCTGCCGTCCCCTGTACCCCCTGCAACTCGGGTGGTACAATCCGCAGACACAGCAGCACGACGACCAAAGTTCTGCCGCTACATAAATGAGTCTTTAGCCTTTTTCTGGGCCCGAGTGTGAGCTCTGTTTGTCATAGCTGGGAGATTATAGCTGTTTAAGAAGTTTAGAAATACAAGTAACATTTTGTATGTGTGGAACACCACATTGGAACTTTCTGCTTGCCTCAGTCTCTTTTTGTCTGCGTATTTCGTTCTCTCTTCGTTTGCCCAGAGCTGTGAACACATGCTCTTTTATTCGGGAGCGTACATTTTCTTCTCCCAGGAGAAAGGGTATTCAGGCACCTGGTTGAAATGGCCCTGGAGGAAGATGGCTATGGTGCCAACGGAGAAGAGCAAGATGGCCGCCCAGAAACACACCTTATCGAGCATCTTACCAATCAACACCCAGCTGTCCATCTCCTGAGGGAGAGAAAGGGACACAGACAGTAAGAAAACAGAGAGAGGGGAGAAAGAAAGACAGCAGCAACATAAACTTAACATCTATCCCCTTGCACAAATACACAGCCACACTTACAGATCCAACATCGTTCTGGTCCTTCGTGGACTCAGCGATGAAGTTGCAGGCATCCACGCACTCTTTAATCTCCGGTGCTGCCTGGGCAAGACTCTTATACAGACTGGCAGTGCTGCTAACGTCTATAGTGTCCACTAGAGGGAGACACAGATGCACACAAAATACACATAAATATCTACAGGACAATACCAGATTTGAGTTTTACGTAGTATTCGACTTGTATAATATTTACTTAATTTACTTAATATTTACTTACTTATTTACATTAAAAAATCTGAATTTTTTATCATACATTAGCAAATGTATGATTCAAAATTAAGATTTTTTATGTCTAATTATACAATAAAATTCTGTTTATGCAGCCCTATCCATTTTCTAGTGTTTTAAAATTGGATGTTTTTGAAAATCTGTGCTTCAAAAGCCAAAATATGGTACAAAATATCATATAAACCTAATAAACATTCGTGTTCAGATTCTTGATTCATATTCTGTATATAACTTGTTCATGTTCTCTTATATGTTGGGCCTTGATGCTGCATCATTTTAAATGGCACCCCCATTTTCCTTGAATAAGAACATTTTGCTCATTACTAAAGAAAGTTTGACGATTTATGGAAGCAGGTGCGAATGTCCCATGTAGGGCCCAGACAGAGCTGACAGGCTGGGTGTGGGGCCACGTACCGATGGAGCGTGTCAGGCCGTGTCGTTCCCGCTGCTTGTCAAACATCATCTCGCTGCGAGGCTGTTTCAGGACGTACTCCTCCGCCCGCTGCATCAGCCCGAAGGAACTACGTCTCCTCTCTCTCCTCCCGTCTGCCTCTCCGCTCTCCTCTCCCTCGTCCACCAGAGGGGCCATACCCAGGAAACGAGGAACGATCTCCAAGAAAATCTATTGGGGAGGGACGCAGGGAGGGAAAGAGGGAAGGAGTGAAGGAGAGAGAGAGAGAATGACAATACAGCTCAAAAATTGTATAGATTAAATTTCCCAAGAGCTGTGTGACACACACAAATCAAACTGAAATACAAATACATATTATCTGGAAAAATCTAATATTTATAAAAAATATGCTAATTGTAACACACATATTTCTGTATTTACCCTAATGTAGAATGATGTGGACAAGAGGCAGACGCCCCCAAGAGACGTACATGTTTGATGGTTCTGGACATGTTGTGTGTACTGGGACTGCGGAGGGAAAAGTTGAGGGTGATGATGCAGTTGGTGACGATGAGTGTGGTCATGGACATGACAAAGATCACATACCTGGGAAGGAGGTTCAGGTCAGAGTGTGGACATTTGGAAAAGCAAAATAACTAAAAACACGATTCGTGCAATTATATGTGCAGAGACCCTCCAATCCACACTCAAACACTCCCATTCACAAACACTCCAATCCACACTCAAACACTCTCATTGACAAACACTCCAATCCACACTCAAACACTCTCATTGACAAACACTCAAATCCACACTCAAACATTCTCATTCACAAACACTCCAATCCACACTCAAACATTCTCATTGACAAACACTCCAATCCACACTCAAACACTCCCATTCACAAACATTCCAATCCACACTCAAACACTCATTCACAAACACTCCAATCCACACTCAGACACTCATTCACAAACACTCCAATCCACACTCAGACACTCACTTGCCGATGAGAGGAATGGACAGAGATGTTTCTGGAACTTTCTGAGCAATCAGAATGAGGAAGACAGTTTGAGCCAGGAGGACGGAGATAGATACTGTCAATTTCTGTCCTCCCGCTGAGGGTGTGGGTGGTGTCAGAGGGACACGGAGGAAAAGAGAAGAAGAGCAAAAAAGAGAGTGAGACAACAATGAAAGGAAAAGTCAGAGTGATAGGGACACAGAGAGAAAGAGTGACAGAGAGAGTAAAAGTGTGAGAGAACAGCAGAGACAAAAAGGCCAGTAACCACCTCAAACGCACCTCCCTCACACACACACACACACACGGATCCACACTAACCCTTGGAGGGTAGGAAATAGGCCAGTACAACCAGTGAGGAGATGAGCGAACAGGGCAGGATGATGTTGATGATGTAGAAGAGCGGCTTCCTCTGGATGATGAGGTTGAAATAGATCTCCTGGTACTCCAGATCTTCAGGGGAGTAGCGAGGGTTGGTCAGCTTGCGTGCTGGCCGGTGCCTGATAGCCCACTCCCCGTTCTCTGTAGAGAAAGGTGATTGGCTGAGGGAGGTGCAGGCAGAAAGGTGATTGGTTTGGAGTGATGCTGATTGAATCCATTTGACTTTTTAGAATGTTTGTGGATGGGTTTTGTCATAGTGAATGAATGAATGAATGAATGTTCAACTTATATAGCGCCTTTCTATATACCCAAGGACGCTTTACAATTTTAACACGGATACAACTCGTACACAACCAATCACACACCGGCAAGAAGCGGCAGCCAATTGCGCACAGCGTACTCTCAACCGGGATCCACAGCCCCCTGGGGGACTGAATGGGGTGCAGGAAGGGGAGTGAGGACAGACCCTAGTGTTTTTTGTGTGTGTGTGTGTGTGTGTGTGTGTGTGTGTGTGTGTGTGTGTGTGTGTGTGTGTGTGTATGTATGTGTGTTACCAGTGAAGGCTTCTGGGTCAATAACAACCCACTCGATTGGCAATCCAGTCTCAAGATCCAATGCCAAAATGAGGTTGATTTCATTGGCACTGTATGTCTGAGACCTACCAATCAGGGCCAAAAGAAACATGATTAAGAGACATTCATGGATAGAAGGCAGGATTTCTCACATCCACCATAAAGTGAGGGTGATGGTCCTGCCCCTCCTGGGACCTTCAGCCTTTCCCGTGGACCCACCTAAAGACGAGGGAGCAGTTCTGCCAGTCGAAGGGGAAGTAGGTGATCTCGATGGCACACGTGCTACGGTAGATCGCCGGGGGAAGCCAGTAAATGGACCCGTCGGGGTAAATGAGCACGTTAGCATAATATGCTACATCAAATTTACCATCAATGCTAGGAGAAGGGAGATAGAGGGAGTGAGGAAGAGAAAGAGAGAGAGAAAGAGAGAGAGAGGAATTATTTTCCCTCTGCCATCCTGTTTATTGAACATATGAGAAAACAACACAGCATGTTGAACAGAAGGATGACAGCTGATGAACCAATGTATAAAAAATGAGTAGGAAGGAATTATTTTAACACCTAACACTGCAGTTATCCCACTGTCCAACACTACAGTTATCCCACTGCCCAACACTGCAGTTATCCCACTGCCCAAGACTGCAGTTATCCCACTCCCTAACACTGCAGTTATCCCACTGCCCAACACTGCAGTTATCCCACTGTCCAACACTGCAGTTATCCCACTGCCCAAGACTGCAGTTATCCCACTCCCTAACACTGCAGTTATCCCACTGTCCAACACTGCAGTTATCCCACTGTCCAACACTGCAGTTATCCCACTGTCCAACACTGCAGTTATCCCACTGCCCAACACTGCAGTTATCCCACTGTCCAAAACTGCAGTTATCCCACTGTCCAACACTGCAGTTATCCCACTGCCCAACACTGCAGTTATCCCACTGCCCAACACTGCAGTTATCCCACTGCCCAACACTGCAGTTATCCCACTGCCCAACATGGTGCATGTGACACAGATAAAATTGGCCTTTAGCACATTCAAACTCTACAGCGATTTAGGACCCCAGGACCAGGGCTGGACACCACCAAGCTCCAACAGAAGAGCAGAGAAAGAGACACAGACAGACAGAGAGACAGACAGAGAGACAGAAGCAAAGAGGAACTCTCACTTGTTCTCCAGCACTATGTCCGGCAGCCAGACAGAGTTGGAAGGTACACGGATCAAACTTATGCCGTGGTGTTCTGACTCATTCCATGCCAGGCGATAATCATTCCATTGCTGGGGTGAGGAGAGGCAGGGGTCGAGAGAAAGACAGACGAGAAGACAGAAAGTAGTACGAGTGATAGATAAAACAGTGCTTAAATATAAGAGAGAAAAAGGAGCGCAAAGGTGTTAATCCTCTTCATCACTTTACTGGCACAGTCACCAAACCTCAATCCCGTCAAGAACTGGGGAGGCCTGAATACTCAACACACACCCAGTGGACCTCACACTGTGTTCTCAGTTAGTGAGAGAAGGTAAAAAAAAAAAAAGATGAAATCTGGCAAAACCAAGAATAAGGCACAAATGAACCTATGAGCTTCCCATACTAGTTCAGTCTCACCACCGGCGTGAAGGTGAGGTCGGTCTTGGGGGGGCGGAGCCTGTGGCCTGTTATAGCCCCCCTTCCTATCTTCACTTGCTAGTGAACCAGTAAAGCTGAGGAAGTTTTGGGACACGGTCCCACAGTGCATGATGTCAGAACAGGAGTGGGGGGGATGTGGGCGGGTCTAAGGCTATGACATCAGCTGTTTACTCACCATCTCAATCCACACACTGGTGGTCAGGGTCTCCTCTTTCTCATTCTGCCAACAGTCAGGAGAAACATTAATCAAACTAAGGCGGTATCTAGTGTAAACCCAGTTTTGTGACTGTTACTGTGTACAAAGGTCGCTTGGAGGGGTCATTACCAAGGAGATGAGGTTGGTGAGGGTGAGTTTAACCTGAACTTCCACTTTATCACCAGCGTGTTTCGCTGGACGAATTAACTTATTGTAGTTCTTGAACTTTTTGGCCAAAAGATCGGACTCCTCATTTCCACCGACTGAATGGAGAAAGAACGAAAGACAGACAGAGAGACAGAGAAGGACAGACAGATAGAGAAAGAAAGAAACAAACAGACATAGGGAGATAGTGGGGAGGATGCAGACATGATGTATGAGTCAATCACAACTCTTTATAGAAGCTAATAAATCCCGGAAAATAGTTTAAACTAGATAAACACAAAATTCCACAATGAGCACCTTTCTGACAGTAGGTGACAACATTGGTGCAAAATCACTGAAATCGTGGCACTGTCTTCCGGCTCAAAAATACAGATTCCATTCACTCTCCTTGCTTTCTTTCCCATACCACCCGCCCATACACACCCACACACATGTACATGCCTGACCCACCCGCACATACACACCCACACACATGTACATGCCTGACCAACGGTGTCATATTAGCGCATGTAAACAGCGCAGATCGCTGCACAGCTGCCCGCACGCACTAAAAGTTCTGCACCATAGAAACGCAGAGGAAAAAATACAAAAACGAAGGAGGGCATGATGTACCTGGACAGTGATGAAAGAGACAATAAAGACACAGGGGAAGGGAGGGAGGGAGTGAGGGAGAGAGAGAGAGAGAGGGAGAGAGAGAGAGAACCGTTAACACACCTACCTTGCGCTATTGTAACCACGAGCGCGGCCGCGATCAAACACGTCCAAACGGACCGGGCTGCCATTGCCGTGGTCTTCAGAACTAAGCAGGACTTGGTAGGAGAGAGAAAGCGAGAAGAGAGTTATATCCGAGTCCTCACCCTCTCTCTCACGGTCCCTCCCATACACCTCAGCTGTCGCTGCGCTCGGCTCGGGTTACAGTGATATCTGGCACCGTTACACGCGACGTTAAAGTTTCCCGGGCTCGGCCGCTTATAATAAAAGGTACCGTTACGATTTCGACAGTGATTACATTCTGATAGTGACTACGGTTTGTAGGCAAATCTTCGACTTAATTCATCACCACTTTGAGCTGGTATTAATAGCCAGAAAATTCGCTGACAGCAGAGACAGGGGTTCAAGTTCAAAGCTCTAACAGAAGTAAGTATAGTGACCACTTTAATAACCCCCAGCAGTAGAACATCACACCCCCAGAAGGAGGACACACGGGGGTTAAAAACACGACCATACAACACGCCAGATCAAACCATAACCTCTCTAGCTAGATCTAGAAATGTATAAAAATTTATGTTTTACTCACCAAAGCTGAGATCTATTTACAATATTTAAGTATGGTATAGTGATATTAATCTTTCCTCATTTTGGCAAGGAAAGGGTGTGATGACCAATGAGAACTGAGAATATTATATATAGGCCTATATATATAAATTTTCACTCCTTTGCAAACTTCCTAAATAGACTTTTTTCGTTTGGGCGGTAAATGAGATATTGTTGCTTTGACATGTAGAATGACAGAATAATAGTTATTGATCAAGGAATGCATTAGCGGCTCTGTCCAGGATGACAAAGGAAACAGGAATCTGAAAACCCCGCATTTTCCGACCTAAATCAGTACCCGCCACCCTAAACCGAAGCTTTATCTCGCACTGTCGTAGAAAGTCGTAGAAGAGTCCTTATAATATCATAACTAGCACCAATAATAGCAGGGTTAAACCTGTTATTCGTATAAACGAATAACAACATCAATAATATTTTTGTGACCACAATTACGCAGGAGAGAAGCTTGTCTCTGCTGGACGCAGAGAGGGATCATGTGAAACAGGTGTATAGTGAGCTGGCCCGGATCCCGCCTCGCTGTTCTGGCCCTATAAATAGCGCTCCGACTATCTGACCGAGTGAACAGCGCTGGCCACAACCGAACAAAACAGGGGGAGACGTATGTATGTGTGTGTCGACACGACATAACACAATGATGAATTATGATACACACGGGTCAGAACGTATAATATGTCTTCTTATGCAACAGTAGTTGGCGGTGGACGGGCACAGGGACTTGTGCGTAATGTTGCCGGTGAAACGCGCAACGTATTTGTTTCTGGCTGATCCCGGATAAAGGGGGAGAAAGCTATTTTCTACTTGCGAGTGTTATAAATGACTTTGAATCGCACCCCCTAAAAAAGCCCAGAACAACTAAGACGTTAACCAGACGACCGATATAGATTCGGAAATCTTGTTAAGTACGATGTCCAATTTTCACAGTCATACGATCTCACAGCAAACGAGCGACATGGGTGCGCATTTCTGGCATGTACAGCCCGCTATTAATACTAATGGAAGTCGAGACGGGCTATGATAGAAGAACCGGAAACCCACGTCCAGCAAACCTCACTTAGCCTGAGAACTGACAAGAAAGGCGACGTGGGTTGTACCAGGTCTTTGCAGCAAAATTGCTTATTTTGTGAAAACGATCCGGAAACAGTGCATGGTATTTTGCCTTGTACTCCAAAAAGGTTTGTCAACACAAGGATATGGAGACATATATTTGTAAGGATGTTTAATAGCTATACATTGCTGCTCTTGTAAATTTAAGTTTGCATGTGGTTATCATTCTTGGAACATGTAATCTCTGTTTTATGTGTATTTTTATTTGGTACCTATTATGTCTTTTTTGTGTGTGTTTGTTTTTGTCTGTGGATTTGTCCATAAGGATACTGATAAGCCAAGACTCCATATAGGGATTTTCTAATACAAAAAAAGAAAGAAAATTCACCAGATTTCTTCCTTAGTGCAGAAATATTTTTACCTTTGTTAAAATTCTTCAGCCTGTACTTATGTGAAGATTTCACGAAGTCAGCAAAGCCGTTGTTCCGTGTAGCTTTCAGATGCTGCACTGAAAAACTAACAGTAAACATTCCTTAGTTGTGGTGGTCTTATTTCCCTAATTTCGAGCTGTTTTTCACAATAACGTTGTGAATAGCCTTCCCCCTAATAACTCAAAGAGACTAATAACTAAAAAAGGTTTGCTTCATTTTTTGTTGTTGTTGACCCCTTGTGTTTTAGAACAGGCAAATTAACATTGGTTATCTTCTTGATGACAATGCGCGTGTAGATGAGTAAATTAAGTCGTCCAATATTAATTAGACAGAGACGGAACTCTTAAACCACCAATTTCGGTGATACTACCAAGTCAGGTTTATTTCATTATATAAAAAAATGTTTATTATCTTTATGTTTCATCAGAACTTTTAGCAATATCATATAACCTGATTTTTTTTAATCTTACCTGGTCTTCATCCATCTCAAGGACCCTAGTTTCACCATAGTACCTGGGCAGCGTGGTATGATTCTGTGCTATTGTCAATATCGGCAAGGTTCTGTGTTTTAGCGACACCTACTGGCGTTTGAGAGGTTAGGGGTTTGGGTCGCGTTAAAGCTTCAGGTGTCTGTGTTGGTGATGTTCCTGGGTGCTACTCCAGATATGCCCACTATAAACCCTGAATTTCTATGAATCTCACTGGGCAAACAGAATGGGAGGTTTCATTATAGAGAGAAACTCTAGAGAGATTATCGAGATTGAGGCTGAACAGTTTGAGCCTGTATTTCACTTTTATAGTAACGTCTGCTTTCTGTCACTGTTGCTATCCACTGTACAGCGTACTAGCACTCTGGAAGACTGCTACCACATGTCAGAGACAGTGTGGTGATTCAGTATTATATAATGCAGTGTATGTATGTCAGGGGTTACTCTAGGACACAGGACATTTGCCTTATAAGGAGTGATTGGTTACATATAACCTATGGACCTTCAGACTAAAAAAAACAATGAGAGAGAGTATTATACACCCCTGGGAGTCTACTGGGAGTCCAAACACGTACCATCGCTGTGAAGAGGAGACAGAAACACGGAAAGACGCTTCTGAAGGACTAAACATGAAGACATCTTGGTGAAACCGTCCTGAGACACAGGAGCAGAGGGGGAAGCCAGGAACGCTCAAAGAATGCACAGGGAAGGAAATGTGTCTGTGACGTGAGCCTGTGTGCGGCTCGCCGGCGCAGACGTGAGGCCAGCATGGGAGTGAGAGGCAGGGCCGCCTTCGCCATCGTCTTCATCAGTGTCCTCCTCTCCACTCTGTGGTTTTGTAAGTCACTGCCCCTTATGCTCCAGCAACGTTCTCACAGCGATCCGGGGCTTTTTATTCCCAACTGACATAATGACACAACTTCTTTGGTTGCCGTTATGTTATAATCCGGTGGATTACCATAGTATGTTATAAGTCAAAGTCAAAGTGAACTTTATTGTCATTCAGACTTTACAACAGAGTGCATAGCTGAACGAGATTGCGTTTCTGGTGGATTACCATAGTATGTTATAATCTGGTGGATTGCTCATTTTCACTCTCCTACATATAAATTACTTACTTAATCTCTTGTTTACAGCTTAATCTCTTTCTCTCTCTCTCTCTCCCTCTCTCTCTCTCTCACACACACACACACACACACACACACACACACACACACACACACACACACACACACACACCCGTGTGCCCTTTTATCACACAATGCAAATTATTCTGCTTTTTTTATCTCCTTTGTGTTAAGTGGAGACTCCTGTCTGGTTTGGCATTAGCTATCATCAATATAATGAACCTCAGTTCACACTTGTACTGTTTTATTATAAAAAGGGTCCCAGGGTCCAGGTTTTATTAGCATTTTTGCCTCAAGTTTTATTTTGTTTGATTTCCTAGCTACTACATCAGTAGCTAAATCAAAACATTTGATAACAAAGTCTGAAATGTTAATTTCCTCAAATGTGTGCGCATGTGTATTTGTGTGTGTTGCTTGAGTGTACCAGTGGTGAGGAATCTATGTGTGCTGTAATAATGTTGAGAGTAGAAGTCTTGGCATTGCTGCAGTGTGAATCGAGAAATGAATCACACACAGGCTCTGGGTGCACATAGCAATATGTTTTAGTAATGCACAGTTACTAACAGACCTTGAGGGGTGTGGGAGTTTGTACATCGATATGAATGTTTAGCTGAGGTTACGTTTATGAATGATGACGAATGTACTTTGATAAGCAGAATTGATGGTGTTATTATCTATATCTCTCCCTCTTTTCCTCTCTGTCTGTCTCTGTCTGTCTGTCTGTCTCTGTCTCTCTGTCTGTCTCTCCTTTTACACAGACAATTCATTGGATCAGCAGTGGCAATATTGCCTGAAGATTTTAATTCCAAGTGATCAGGTAAATGTAAAATAACCATCTTCTCAACATCGGCAGTTTTTCTCTCTTTGTCCCCCTGCATCATTATACTATCAATCTCATACTCCCGTAATCTGTCTATTTGTCTTTAAGTCCACAAGTTTGCATGCACATAACAGTTCAGAAGACGATGTCTTAACTACACTGAGGATGTGCCCAGGCCAGAAATTCCAGGCTGCCGATTTGCTGAGGCATCTTCAAACTGCACCTGTCTTAACCAATGACGTGCTGCTGAAGCCTTACCTGGCCAGCTGGGATGAGCTCATCAAGTAAGAAAGCATGCATGCAGGGGAGGGGCCATTCTAATGACTCCCAGAGTATCATTCTCTCTCTCTCTCTCTCTCTCTCTCTATGTTCCATGCTCAGGTTCTTGAAGACCTTGGGGCCAATCATGGGTTTAATATCCCAGGAAATTGAAACGAAGACCGGCATAATCCGTGATCTCGCCAAGAAAGAGGAGGATGAGATAAAGAGGCGGGCCCAAGAGTGGGCGTCTTCAGTGGAGGCGGGGCGAGGATCCTCGCTGCCTTTGCCCGAGCCCTTCCCCAGCTCTTACAGCAAACTCCCCGGTGGAGCCGAGGGCGGGGCTTACGTCTCGGTGCGCACCATGTTGGGGGCGGAGCTGGCACGCGGCCTGGTGGACTTCAGCCGATATACGGCGTCCGGCTGCCGCACCCTCCTCCGGCTGCACCGCGCCCTGCTCTGGCTGCAGCACTTCCTGCAGGGCCTGGCTGACGAGGGGGAGGCAGGACGCAGTCCCGCACAGCTCTGCCGCGACACCTACCGCCTCACGCTGGCCCAACACCACACCTTTTGGGTGAAGCAGGCGGCAGAGCTGGCGTTTAACGCCATGCCCGAGAGGGCCTTCTTCTACAGGCTGGTGTGCGCCAAGACGGCGGTGGAGGGAGCCAGCATCCTGCACAGGCTGAGCGGGGCCATCGGGGAGGTGTACGACAGGACCCAGCTGGCGCTGGAGGAGCATGGCATGCTAGCACTGCCGTAAAGGACTGCAGTGCACAAGACGTCATGACAAGACACGCAGCGTGTTAGAGATCACAATAAGAAACACAGGAGATCCCACCAGGAATGCAAATCCTAGATCCCAACAAAAAGACGTGTGGTAAAATGAGGATGTATGGTCACCCTCCTCTAGCAGAATCACTACCATGCTGTATGTCTGTATGGTACCAGTACACCGAAGTGTTCCTGCCACGTTACTTACATAACGTGTGTCATTTTGGGTCCATATGGAATCACCAGAATGTTCCTACTGCCAGCATACTGTATCTCAGCATCACTAACATGTCTCCATTGCTGTCATTAGCATCATGTATACCTTCATTGCTGTCATTAGCGTCACGTATGTCTTCGTTGCTGTCATTAGCATCACGTATACCTTCGCTGCTGTCATTAGCATCACTTATGCCTTCATTGCTGTCATTAGCGTCACGTATGTCTTCATTGCTGTCATTAGCATCACGTATGTCTTCACTGATGTCATTAGCATCACTTATGCCTTCATTGCTGTCATTAGCATCACGTATGTCTTCACTGATGTCATTAGCATCATGTATGCCTTCATTGCTGTCATTAGCATCACTTATGCCTTCATTGCTGTCATTAGCGTTACGTATGTCTTCATTGCTGTCATTAGCACCACGTATGTCTTTATTGCTGTCATTAGCACCACGTATGTCTCCATTGCTGTCATTAGCATCATGTATACCTTCATTGCTGTCATTAGCGTCACGTATGTCTTCATTGCTGTCATTAGCATCACGTATACCTTCGCTGCTGTCATTAGCATCACTTATGCCTTCATTGCTGTCATTAGCACCACGTATGTCTTCATTGCTGTCATTTGCGTCACGTATGCCTTCATTACTGTCATTAGGGTCACGTATGTCTTCATTGCTGTCATTAGCATCACGTATGTCTTCACTGATGTCATTAGCATCACTTATGCCTTCATTGCTGTCATTAGCATCACGTATGTCTTCACTGATGTCATTAGCATCACTTATGACTTCATTGCTCACATTAGCATCACGTATGTCTTCACTGATGTCATTAGCATCATGTATGCCTTCATTGCTGTCATTAGCGTCACGTATGTCTTCATTGCTGTCATTAGCACCACTTATGTCTTCACTGATGTAATTAGCATGCTGGGTAATTGTTTTAGTAGCATACTGTGTTTTGAGGTTGCTAGCATTCTGCTCCTTTGCTGTATGTGCTGTGACCTTACCAGGGTTGCCAACTCTCACGCATTGAGTGTGAGACACAAGCATTTGACCGTTTTCACATGCTCTCACGCCACACTTCCGATATCTCACGCCGAAAAAAAAATCTAGTTTATTTACCTCTGATCCACATCTATGATTCAATGAGTTAATAGTTCGCTCTGGCGCCAACCACTGGCGATAGATTGCTATATAACGCTTAATTCGTGTCCATTTTACGTTCGCCAATCCCCCCCCCCCCCCCCCCGCCGTCAAGCGATCTTCAAAAGTTGGCCACAGTACCACAGTCATGATGCTTTGTTTATGCCATCTTTAGTTTGCTTAATATATACAATTATGTTTTAAAATGTACTTTTAAAACATAATTACTTTATTTGCAAGGAATGGCTGATTTGAAAGGAATAAAACTGTCTGGTTATGTAGGCTCTGAAGGCAATTATAACTGATCCTGTACGTTTCAAAAATAAGTCATTTGTTAAAAATTGTTATACATTAGCATGTGACGTATCACACAAGCTTAACGGCCTTGTCATGTGACAGGAAAGACACAAGCACACAAAGTCGTGCTTCCACTGAATATTTTGGGGTGTTCAAACACAAATTGGCTTATGTAACCATGAGCATTAATAAAAAATATATTTTACTAAATTCTTTGAAATTATTTTGGAAATTTTAATTAGAATTTTTTTTGCATATGTAGAAAATATGCCCAGCTTCCCCAGAGCTGCACTGCACGTTTGCTTTCTGTGGCAGGACACAGTTATTGGCAAATACTCTTATGCAAGCATTGATTTTAGCTGCTGCTCTGTTCCTTCTATCAGGCCTCTGTTTATCATATCAGAGTTTATGACAGCGAGATGCTGATCCTGTTATGCACAATGGACTTTGGTCAGCAGCCATCAAGTTACACACACGCGCATCCACATACTGCAGGTCACTTCCTAATTAAGATTTCACAATATATTGTAACGCAAATGAATTATGGAAACCGCAATAACAGTATATTGTGATTGGTCAGTGTGCTGCAGTATAAGAAACACTAGATTCTCATGTCTATATTTATTCTGTTTAAAGTTTTCATTTACTATACGCATTTATATGTATTCCCTTTAAAAATGCTTCACGTATATCAAAATAATCAGGAAGATGCTCATCCTGTTATGCACAGGATATATATATATATATATATATATATATATATATATATATATATATATATATATATATATATATATATCTAGAAGAGCTGTATAAAATTGTTTCTTGCAGGTCATTTGATAACAAGAACTTCTTGCAACCATGTCCCATTAACTACCGAAAGAGGGCACCATTGCATAAACTTGGGTCCATCTAGGGGACTGAAGATGGCACCAACATTCCACAGAACCTCAAATATTACACCAGGTGGCGCATTTACTGCATAGTCGCAGTAAAGAAAGAACAGAACCATGGAGCCTATTACGGTATGGGAGAGTGAACCTATCAGAGCCATGTGTTTGACATAGAGCCACAGGCGTGGTAGTGGGGGGGAAAGTGGACCTGACTACCCAGGGCCCGAGTAGAGAGAGGGGCCCATTTTGCTCATGTGCCTCATTTACTGGCATTTATAGAGACCCACTGACATTGAGAGTGTACAGGGCCCAGAATTTGCTGCTACACCCCTGCATAGAGCCATGTGTTTTACATAGGTCTGTGTCAGTCAGACCCAAGAACAACATGGGATCTGTAAAATTTCCCCAAGGCATTATGCTAATTCAGCAAAATCGGGAAGTGATGGATTTATCTAGGCTAATAGAAGAACACACACAGGCGAGAATTAATGAGGACACGCCCCCTTAGAGAACAGAATTAACAAGGATACTCCCGTAGTAAGAGAATAGAATTAACGAGGATACTTCCTTAGTAAGAATATAATTAATGAGGACAGACTTTTCCTTAGTAAAAGGATAGAATTAATGAAGACTCACTCTTCCTTAGTAAGAGAATAGAAATAATGTGAACACATTCTCTGCGTAGTAAGAGAATAGAATTAATGAGGACACTTTCATCCTTAGTAAGAGATTAATGAAGGCCTTCTGTCCCTTATAAGAAGAACCGGATAGCTGAGCAATAGTAAATTATCTAGTGAAAGGCGAGTGCACGGACGCCATACTGGGATGCCCAGCGCCAATATATGGTTACACTGGGCTTGCTCGACCTTAACGTGTCGCTACGCAGCTCGGTCGCCACCTTGTTCGGTATGATGCAGTTGAGCAGCCGTGTCAAATTGACATGGATCTCGTTAGGAGTACAA
Source organism: Brachyhypopomus gauderio (assembly GCF_052324685.1). NCBI lineage: Eukaryota > Metazoa > Chordata > Actinopteri > Gymnotiformes > Hypopomidae > Brachyhypopomus > Brachyhypopomus gauderio. The sequence continues at coordinate 1,989,175 of NC_135217.1, forward strand.
TGCTACGAGGGCACAGCAGCACGTTCAGGCCGCAGGGAGGCTGCTGTAGACCTGCAAGCGCTGCAGTCTCTGTTGTCTGACACCAGGAGCAGAAAAAAGAGGTTTCGGTCGTATTGTGCACTGTGGGAATAAGCACATCCGGGTATCTGCAGTACTGCTCTAGTGCAGAAGGGCCACAAGTTCCAACTGATCTAATGTTATTTGGGCTAAAATATCCTGCTAATACTGAGATCAGTTTGTATACAAACAACTACATATTCTGTGTTAAATAGATCAATAGTCAGTGTCAGTTTTTTATGATTTCACGTAGTCGACAATCTAATAATCACAATATTATTTGTGCCTGTGGGGCTAAGTTGACTAACCGAAGCTAATAGGCTAACTAGCTTAGCTCCCTAAAGTCTGCCATAGCTTAAAATGTTAGCCTGCTAACTAAACAGGCGAAGAACATAAAAACGTAGCTGTTTTTATAGGGAATATAAATTCCTATTCGCACATTGCGTTTATGATGTTTGTGCTTTTTTCATTGGTTTTTGAGGAATAATTGGAGATTTAGCATGAGATTAGCATGACCCTGTTGAACTTTCTCTCCTCACTCAACGCATGCTCCGTTTGATTAAAGACACACGGACGCGCGCGCGCACACACACACACACACACACACACACACACACACACACACACACACACACACACACACACACACACACACACACACCCTGTGTGCCCTTTTATCACTGAACTCTGTAGAATGTCTGGTTTTTGATGTGTCTCTGGTGGGGGGGTCCCACAATTGCTTCATCTTTAATGAGTGTCTCTCTTGGCAGGTGTCTTCCCTCAGGTATGCAGTTAGCACAGTATTCAGTTACGAACGGTTGAATAAATATCCAAACAAAGGCTAAATAATACCTACTTTCCAAACAAACTAGATGCACATTTCTAAAATGTAGGACAAATGAAAACTTAATGCATATTATATAACTTCATAAATGTGTATATGTGTGTGATTTTTTCTTTGTATTGTCCACATACATCAGTTAAAGTAATTTGAGCTGACTTGATGTGAAAGCTTGGGGTGTATCCTGACTACACACAGAAGTGTGACGATCAGTTAACACCACAAATGCAGAGCCATTAGGTGGACGTAGTTTAGCTCTGGGTTACATGGTTTATTTGGTTAATAAATTCAAGCTTGAAACATACTTCTTACATTCCATAGCACTGCATTCTCCCTGTTAAGTGGGAAAACTAGAAAAAAATACAGATTCTTAAAAAAAATAATAATAATAATCGAATCGGTTGACCCAAATATTCTTAATATTTAAATTATATATTTATATATATATATTTATATAATTTTATAATATAATACATTATTAAAAATACATTTCGTATTGCTGCAGTTGTCTTAATCTCATCTTACATTTCTATTTAGAATATTATCAAATTCAGTCCATGGGGAATTAAATAACATTGCTTTGTTGATGTCTATAGTACCATATCATAATTGCAAGATGGCAACAATGTGGTTATGGTTGTTTTACCGCTTTGTAAAAAGAAAACGTCACATTATTTCTTTAGTGAGGATGCCATAAAACTGATCAAGCCTGCAAGTAAAAGTATTGTAACCATAACCAGTCTCACAGGTCAGAGAGTGTAAGAGACGGGCAAGGGGGTGGGGGTGTCTTTCTCCACCAGGAGGCACTGTTCTCAATGAAAGAAATTGTTTTAGTTTTGGCCTCATTCACTATTATTTGAATAACTCATACATGGTTCTTTTTTGTGTGTGTATGATAGCTGTAATTAGGGCACCTTTAACCCTCCTGTCGTGTTCGGGTCAAATCTGACCGATTTACAACTTAAACCACTCATAAATATTGTGTTTTACATCTGATTGCTGCAAGGCCTTATGCCATCCTCCACACTATGCACTGGAACATATAAAAGTGATGATCATCTTTTTCATTGAATTTTGAGTGTTTTAAACCAATGTTTTACATCTGTGTTGTTGCCGGTCAAGCGTGACCATCACAGGAAGTGAATGGGTATTCAGAATATATTCATCTATGAGACAGAAAACATCCCCATACACACTCACACACACACACCTACACACACCTACACACACAGACACACACACACTCACACACACACCTACACACACAGACACACACCTACACACACAGACACACACACACACACACACCCACAGACACACACCTACACACACACACACACACACACACACACTCGCTCTCTCACACACACACACGCACACCTATACAGACACCTAAACACACCTACACACACACACACACCTAAACACACACAGACACACACACACACACACACACTCCTATACACACAGACACTCACTCGCTCACTCACTCGCTCACTCACTCACTCGCTCACTCACTCGCTCACTCACTCACTCGCTCACACACACACACCCACACACACACAGACACACACACAGACACACACATATACACACACACCTACACACACAGACACAGACACACACACACGTTATGCCTATGTTTGCAAGGCCCCTCTGATCTGAGTGTGACATGCCACTCATGTGCATGAATTCACACACACACATACACACCTACAGACACAGACACACACACAGACACACATACACACACACCTACAGACAGACACACACACATGTTATGCCTATGTTTGCAAGGCACACTCTGATCTGAGTGTGATGAATTCACACACACACACACACCTACACACACAGACACACAAACACACACACCTACAGACACATACACACACACATGTTATGCCTATGTTTGCAAGGCACACTCTGATCTGAGTGTGATGAATTCACACACACACACACACATACACACACTCACTCACTCACTCACACACCTACACACACCTACACACACACCTAAACACACACACACACTCACTCACTCACACACACACACACACACACACCTACACACACAGACACACCTACACACACACCTACAGACACAGACACACACACATGTTATGCCTATGTTTGCAAGGCACACTCTGATCTGAGTGTGACATGCCACTCATGTGCATGAATTCACATGCGCGTGCACACACACACACACACACACAGACACACACACACACTCTCACTCACTCACACACCTACACACACACACACACACACACACGCACACACACACACTCACTCACATACACACACCTACACACACACCTACACACACAGACACACACACACACACACACTCACTCACACACACACACCTACACACACAGACACACACACACACACAGACACACCTACACACACACCTACAGACACACACACGTTATGCCTATGTTTGCAAGGTGGTGAAAAATTTTTTTGTGTGTTAAAACAGACCGGTCTCTGAAGACCGGGAACACTAAAGTAAAAAACGTGAGGTCAACAAAACCGAAGGGTTAACCATTTACAGTATGCTAATGAGAATGGATGGATGAGGAACTGTGGTAGGCTGAGTTAATGAGATGCGATATGGAACCTGTAGGTTATTAATATTTAATATTGTGGTTTTAACTCCTGGGGTCTGAAGGATCAGCTGTCTGCAGCTCTCCTCCCAGTGCTCCCATCAAATATGCATCGTGACTAGAAACCAGTCGTTCACCTTCAGCACACAAGCATGCACACACTCATGCACACTCGCGCGAACACTCGCGCGAACACTCGCATGCACACTCATGCAAAGGCGAAAGTGGAAAAAAGACAAAAAAGACACAAAATGTTACATTACAAAAAAGAAAGAAAAATAGTGATACAAGATTACAGAAAGAGAAGATGCTGTGGGGATGGGAATAAAATCTGATGGAGGGATGAAATGTGCTACCTGCCCTGGATTATTCAGTCAGATTAAGAGATTAGCAGTCATGAGGAAGAGCACACATATTCCTGCAGCCAAAGGCCATGACACAGGAGGAAAAGGGCACCGTGTGTGTGTGTGTGTGTATGTTTGTGTATGCACATATGTGTGTATGTTTGTGAGTGCGTGTGCATGTGTATGTTTGTGTGTATATGTGTCATCAGCTCAAGGCAGAGTGGTTCTGTACAGCACCTGTGAGAACAGTGAGAAGAAACTGAAATGATATGAATGAAAAACCTGTTTGGTTTTGTTCCATCACAGGCTTGGCCCTGAATGGCCAACAACATCAACTCTGCGTACACACACTTCTAGAGGTATGATCATGTCTACTGAAATCTTGTTATGTTTTCAACAGCCACCTAATGAACAATAAATGTATACACTCTCAAAACAATAAAACCATGACTTCATAAAGATGAAACATGAAGTAAACACACGACAATATAAGAAAAAACGATGAAATAAACTCTTGACATCATAAAGATAAACCATGAAATAAACATGACATCATAAGGATTATAAAGGAGCAGACACACATGCCCATACATACCGATGTATGTACACATATACATATGAATTCAAGCATGTATTCACATGCACACACGCAAACACAAACTTACTTCCTAAATGGACCCAGTACAAATCAATACAAAACACAGCATCTCATTTACCTGTGAATTACACATTATTAAACATGGGAGAAAAAACACGAGAAAACACATGATTAACTATACATATAAATAAAGATATGTAGACACATCTCCTAGAAATGAGGAGTGTTTTATATCGGAGAAGGTGTGTGTGATATCTACATGACACATTTCTGAAGACTATTCCTGCTGTTGACCCTGATGATGACTATGAGGAAGAAGAAAAGAGGACCAGCGCATGATCAAACACACACACACACACACACACACACACACACACACACATACACACACACACACCTGTTTCCTCACCTCTGTCTGCTTTGAGCGAGCTGCCTGAAGGGGCTGTGCAGTGGTGATTTGACCCATGACCCCAAATGTGATTGGCCTGAACTGTCCAACACTACCCTGTTTCACAGTGTAAACAGTTCTGGAGAATCATGCAGTACAAATATATTTCTCAGCTTTCAGTTATAGAGAAAATAGAGACCCACACACACACACACACACACACACACACACACACAGACCGAGGCCAATCGTCTAAATCATCCAATGCTTGGCTGACTCACCAATACTGATTGTGTCCTTCTGATAGTGTAAAACTATGGAAACACTGAAAACGTGGTTCTTTCTTTTTCCCAAGCTGATCAGTGTTGTTTCTAGTGTTTGTCTATATGAGCATTTGGTGGAGTCAAAGGTGTCACGGGCAGATATTTGTGATTATGAAGCTTTTGTGTGGTGTGATGTGTGTGTATGCAAAGAGAACACGCTTCCTTCCGGGCTAGTTTATTGAGTCGACCCTCAGCTTGAAGGAGACGCGGCCGGCGAACTTGTCTCGGTCTGTGCTGGCTGGAATGTTGTTGGCGATGAGTTTGCACTCCACGTTGATGTCGGTGTTCAGCGTGAGGTTGAGGAACTTGACGGCTACCAGGGGTTGTGAATAGTTTGGCTGCAGTGTACAGAGACAATGCAACATTACTGGAGGACCTTCACCGAGATCTACAGACTTCACCAAAATGTTTCAGCTTCACTGAAATTTCCAAATTTAACTCCAGGCTTCACTGAGGCTTCACCAAGATCTCTAAGCTATGCTGAGATTACCATGATCTTCTGGCTTAACCAAGATCTCTAATCTTCTCCAAGATCTCTAATCTTCTCCAAGACCACAAATCTTAATGTCTTGAAATAGTAATAGTGTGCAGGGCTGTGTTGGTGTAATGATAGTGTGCAGGGCTGTGTTGAGTCTGGTAATAAATACCTGAGCTTTTTTGCCATAGTATGGGTAGTACATCAGATTGAAGGTGCCATTAGGAGGAAAATACACCACCCGCCCTAATTTATCTGGTTCTTCAGTCTACGGAGAGAGAGAGAGAGAGAGAGAGAGAGATAGAGAGAGATTGAGGGAGAGGGAGGAAGAGAGAGACAGATGGATATAGGGAGGGAGAGAAGGGGGGGCAATCCCAGTTGACCAATATTTCTAGTTCAGGTGGTAATTTGTGCCCATAAATAAGCCCCAGGAGTAGTACATCAGCACCAGGACCAGACGTGCTGCATGTGGACTGTCACACACCAGCCCGGTGAAGCCGAGCTTTCATCTCACTGTATAAATAGTACAACTGGGTTACCATCCTTAAATTTAGTCCAGCGTTCAGTAGAGTGAAGGGTACTCTGCTAATTCAGTATCTACAGCCCTGAGGGGAGACGTCACCAGCCGCTACGTTCACCCAGCACAGCTTCACCTGTCAGATGTCACCGGGACATACACAGCATGATTGATTTAAATATGGCTCAAACGCTTGTTACCTTTCCTTCATTAGTCCACAATATGTTTGGTTAGTTCATAAAAGTGATTTCAATCAGTTTGGAAAGAAGTGTTGGTAGTGTTTCTGTGAGTGTTGATTTTGAATTGTATTATGTACTATAATGACACAGTATTCACAGTCCAGCACATCTAGTCTAACTGCAAAAATGCCTAATCGCTTATCCATAAACATTATGATAAGGATGATTATAGAAATTGGTATAGTAAATAAATTATGATCAATTTAATAATCTATAATTTAATAAGCCCAAACAAACGCTTTTGGTTCAAGTGAATTGCACGGGACAGATGACGGAGAGAATGGAGAGAGAGGAATCTACTGAGTGGAGAAAATAAAGCATGTCTCAGTGTCATTGGTGGCTTGAGCTGTCACTCAAACCCATCCATCCAACTGTGGTCAGGAGCTCAGACAGGGGAAACGAGCTGCAAGTTGGCATAGTGATAAATGAATGATTGTCTGTAACAGGACATCTACAAGGTGATTGTAATGAAGCAGTGTAATAAAAGTTCACCTGTTTTACACAACTATAATAAAGAATGAAGTATTTTCTAAACATGGTTTGTTTACACTCAGATTCGAAAAACTGACAGTAACACGATGCCTTTGAACCGGATCGCTGTCCCGGCTACGATTCCCAACCACGTAACAGTAAACCCATATGATAGAAAACAGCTACAGTCACACCATATTGACGAAGATCGTCTAGAATCAGCATGTCTAGAATCAGATGGCATTAATGTGCTTCCAGTTCAGCTGTAAAGATGACTGGCCATGTTTGACTGAGTCAGGCACTTGTGGAGGTGGAACAGACTCTAACCTGAAATACGCCTATCTACTATCTAGCCAGCTACTGCGGTGTGGGTGTAATGAAATTTTAATGGGAAATATATCCTCTTCATTGGAACAAGAAAAGGTATTCAGAGAAGGAGAGAGAGTGTGAGAGAGAGGGAGAGAGAGTGAGAGAGAGAGGGAGAGACAGAGAGAGAGTGAGATGGAGAGGGAGTGAGAGAGAGGGAGAGAGAGAGAGGGCGAGAGAAAGAAAAAGTGAGAGAGGGAGAGAGAGAGAGGGAGAGAGACAGAGAGAGAGAGAGGGAAAGAGGGGGAGAGATGGATTACCTTGGAAATACAAGTAACAGAAGGTGCCTGGTTATTCTTCCCTGGCAACATACCGATCACCTGGCATTTAAAAAAAGAGAGAAAGGTAGACAAAGAGAGTAGGAGAGAGAGAAGGAGAGAAAAGAGAGAGAGAGAGAGAGAGAGGGAGTTAGCCTGAGGTGAAGCTGAGTGTCATTAGAAAGTTAAACTAGCTCAGGTTGAATAATGGATAGTGCTGCCTCACTCGGTTCATCTTTATGATCACACAGGGCTTGCCCTCGTTGTAACCATAGAAACGGTTGCCGATGCCCGAGCAGTCGCCGAGGCTCGAGCGCCTGAAGCTACAGGAGCGTCTGGGCTTGTTCCTCATGCCCGCCGTGTCCTGCAGGAAGTATCGGTCAGGGATGCACTCCTGGTTCTTCCGCTCCTGCACCGAGTCGTTGTAGGCTGCGGGACACCAGCAGGACGGTGACAGGACCACAGAAGGTTAGCGGGGGTTTAGCCATCAGAGATTACTCTTACGCTCAGGTGTGTGTGTGTGTGTGTGTGAGTGTGTGCAGTGGTGCAGGGGAGGACATGGACATCACTGTCCTGAGACACCTCTTTCCCCTGAGTCTCACACACACACACACACACACACACACACACACACACACACACACACACACACACACACACACACACACACAGTAAGTTGTGCCTTACAGGAGAGGAACTGGTGGAGAGCTTGTACATGCATGTCCCAGCTCTCTGTGTTCTCCTTAGTGTACAAGATCTCCAGATCCTCTCCTGTTGGCCTGATCATCATTCCTGCAGAGAGAGAGAGAGAGAGATGGAGAGAGAGAAAGAGAGAGGGAAAGAGAGAAATAGAGATGGAGAGAGTTACCAAGAGAGAAAGACATGACACACAGAGACAGAAATCTTGGACAACTAACAGATGGTATAGCAAGTCTGTCCTGTTTCGGTGGTGTTACCTGGTCCCACAAGCCTGTCCAGTTTGGGCGGTGTTACCTGGTGTAGTGACCCTGTCCTGTTTGGGCGGTGTTACCTGGTGTAGTGACCCTGTCCTGTTTGGGCGGTGTTACCTGGTGTTGCGAGCCTGTCCTGTTTGGCAGGGGTTACCTGGTGTAGTGATCCTGTCCTGTTTGGGTGGTGTTACCTGGTGTAGTGATCCTGTCCTGTTTGGGAGGTGTTACCTGGTGTAGTGACCCTGTCCTGGTTGGGTGGTGTTACCTGGTGTAGTGATCCTGTCCCATTTGGGCGGTGTTACCTGGTGTAGTAACCCTGTCTTGTTTGGGCAGTGCTACCTGGTGTAGTGACCCTGTCCTGTTTGGGCGGTGTTACCTGGTGTAGTATTCCTGTCCTGTTTGGGCGGTGTTATCTGGTGTAGTGACCCTGTCCTGTTTGGGCAGTTTTACCTGGTGTAGTGATCCTGTCCCGTTTGGGCGGTGTTACCTGGTGTAGTGACCCTGTCCTGTTTAGTCGGTGTTACCTGGTGTAGTTACCCTGTACTGTTTGGGTTGTGTTACCTGGTGTAGTATTCCTGTCTTGTTTGGGTGGTGTTACCTGGTGTAGTGATCCTGTCCTGTTTGGGCGGTGTTACCTGGTGTAGTGATCATATCCTGTTTGGGCGGTGTTACCTGGTGTAGTGACCCTGTCCTGTTTTGGTGGTGTTACCTGGTGTAATGATCCTGTCCTGTTTGGGCGGTGTTACCTGGTGTAGTGACCCTGTCCTGTTTGGGTGGTGTTACCTGGTGTAGTGATCCTGTCCTGTTTGGGCGGTGTTACCTGGTGTAATGACCCTGTACTGTTTGGGCGGTGTTACCTGGTGTAGTGACCCTGTCCTGTTTGGGTGGTGTTACCTGGTTTAGTGACCCTGTCCTGTTTGGACGGTATTACCTGGTGTAATGATCCTGTTCTGTTTGGGCGGTGTTACCTGGTGTAGTGACCCTGTCCTGTTTGGGCGGTGTTACCTGGTATAGTGATCCTGTCCTGTTTGGGCGGTGTTACCTGGTGTAGTGACTCTGTCCTGTTTGGGCGGTGTTACCTGGTGTAGTGACCCTGTCCTGTTTGGGTGGTGTTACCTGGTGTAGTGATCCTGTCCCGTTTGGGTGGTGTTACCTGGTGTAGTAACCCTGTCTTGTTTGGGCAGTGCTACTTGGTGTAGTGACCCTGTCCTGTTTGGACGGTGTTACCTGGTGTAGTAATCCTGTCCTGTTTGGGCGGTTTTACCTGGTGTAGTGATCGTGTCCTGTTTGGTCAGTGTTACCTGGTGTACTGACCCTGTCCTGTTTGGTCGGTGTTACCTGGTGTAGTGACCCTGTTCTGTTTGGGTGGTGTTACCTGGTGTAGTGATCCTGTCCCCCTTGGGCGGTGTTATCTGGTGTAGTGACCCTGTCCTGTTTGCCCGGTGTTACCTGGTATAGTGATCCTGTCCTGTTTAGGCGGTGTTATCTGGTGTAGTGATCCTGTCCCCCTTGGGCGGTGTTATCTGGTGTAGTGACCCTGTCCTGTTTGGGCAGTTTTACCTGGTGTAGTGATCCTGTCCCCCTTGGGCGGTGTTATCTGGTGTAGTGACCCTGTCCTGTTTGCCCGGTGTTACCTGGTATAGTGATCCTGTCCTGTATAGGCGGTGTTACCTGATGTAGTGATCCTGTCCCCCTTGGGCGGTGTTATCTGGTGTAGTGACCCTGTCCTGTTTGGGCAGTTTTACCTGGTGTAGTGATCCTGTCCCGTTTGGGCGGTGTTACCTGGTGTAGTGACCCTGTCCTGTTTGGTCGGTGTTACCTGGTGTAGTTACCCTGTACTGTTTGGGTGGTGTTACCTGGTGTAGTATTCCTGTCTTGTTTGGGTGGTGTTACCTGGTGTAGTGATCCTGTCCTGTTTGGGCGGTGTTACCTGGTGTAGTGATCATATCCTGTTTGGGCGATGTTACCTGGTGTAGTGACCCTGTCCTGTTTGGGCGGTGTTACCTGGTGTAGTGACCCTGTCCTGTTTGGGTGGTGTTACCTGGTTTAGTGATCCTGTCCCGTTTGGGCGGTGTTACCTGGTGTAGTGACCCTGTCCTGTTTGGGCGGTGTTACCTGGTGTAGTGATCCTGTCCTGTTTGGGCGGTGTTACCTGGTGTCGCAAGCCTGTCCTGGTAGGTAGGTACGTTGTCATCGAGGGTCAGGAGCATGACATACATGGTTAGACTGAACATCCCACCCAGGAAGATGTAAAAGGCCAAGTAGAACAAAAAGATCAGACCTGTGTATATACACACACACACACACACACACACACACACACACACACACACACACACACACACACACACACACACACACACACACACACACACACACACAATTTGGTGCTATATGTTCTGTACATACAGGACTGGTGAGGTTGTATGACAGTACAAACAGTACACACAGAGATTGTACACACATGACGCTAGACATGAGGTTTACGGTTATTTTTATGAAAGATGAGAATTGGGTGTTTGTGTGTATTTTCTCTATGTCTATGCAACAAGCCAAACGTTTGTCATAACGTTAATCCTCGTACCTGTTAACTACCACCCACAAACACACACTTACTTAGATTACATTCATGTTATTAAAACAGCTATGCTGTCCCATCGGTTTCATACCAGCATAACAGTCTGGGTACCAAGATTAACTCCCCCAGGGCAGTGTGAGCAGCTGGGAGCAGGGCAGGAAACAGATGTAGTGGGTTTAGGGACACACACACTCACACGTGCGCGCGTGACTCGGACCTCGGGGGCTTTTTCCAATATAATTTCTCAGTATGTTTTCTGGTTTTCCACTTACAGAACAGAATATCAATCCAAAACAAGCTTATCTAACACGATTAGCTGTATGGTTCCTCTTATCTGACCTTCTTGTCTACCCAGGTGATTCAGGTTCCACTGATCACTCCAGACATAGACGTGTTACATCAGCGTAGTGACGTCACCATGCCCTGCAGGAGGAATCCCATAACGCTGACCAACAGTAAGAGGGGACCTCACACTGCACAGGGCTGTCTAGGCCAACGCGTCACAGTCTGACACACTAGCCTCTTATATATATACACAATGGAACTGTACATCCACACTGGAAATACTGGAATCAAAAGCTAAAGGTTTCATTACATTATTCCAAATAAAAATCACAAATAATAAACAAAATATAACCAAAACATTATAAAGACTTCTTACTACACATACACCTTAATCTCAGTCTAAAACTTTTTGCATTGTTTGATCAGCTAAACTGGATTTTCTTAACTCTTTCAAATAAAAATTTATGTTAACCTGAGGACAAATGTTTTCTGCCTAACACTTCCTCAAAGAGTGATACAATGTCAATCACACACACACACACACACACACACGCACACACACACACACACACACACACACACACACACACACACACACACACACACACACACACACACACACACACAAACACACTGCAACATAGCCTTCTGCAACCCTCGTGTTATTGATGGCCTATCAGGTAGAGGTAGCAGGAATTCGATATCTCCCCCGTCAGAGAGCACCTCTCCTGGGGTCAACCTCATCGAGTGTCTCTGGGGGACCTGACCCTCTGCTGACTGAGCAAGCTGAGTTAGAGTCTCACACAGCATGGCTCCAAACGTTCACAATACCTCCCTCACCTCCTCTCCCTCTCCCTCACCTCCTCTCTCTCTCCCTCACCTCCTCTCTCTCTCCCTCACCTCCTCTCTCTCCCTCACCTCCTCTCTCTCTCCCTCACCCTCTCCCTCACCTCCTCTCTCTCTCCCTCACCTCCTCTCTCTCCCTCACCTCCTCCCTCTCTCCCTCACCTCCTCTCTCCCTCCCTCCCTCTCTCTGTATCTACCCTCTCTTTATCTGGTTCTCCATGATGAATGCCTTTCTGTAGTCTTTTATCACAAGACTGAAGGAGAACAAACAAACAACTGGGCCATGCCTGATTCATTTAATTAAAGCAAACACACACACACACACACACACACACACACACACACACACACACACACACACACACACACACACACACACACACACACACACACACACACTCCTTTAGAACTCCCTCCTTTACCTGGAGCTGATTGATTCATTCAGACATCAGTCACATGTGCGGCAGAACACAGGTGCTTTAATCTGGTCAAAGGTTCTGCTCCACTGGCAGAGCGAAATAAAGCAGAAAACAAAAAACAAAAACCCAAAACATGAGCATGTGGTTGGTCTGATCCTCACAATCACGTTGCTCCTTTTCCACGGGGCTGGACAGATATATATTGTGACATATCGCATGTTTGTTTAAAGCGTGGCACACCAAACTCTGTCTCACGCTTATTTACACCCCCTGTTAGAGGATGGAGCTACCACAGCTCACGTACTGCAGCCCTGTTGATAGCCCTCCTGCTGGAGTCTCAGCAGTTCTGCGCACACACACACACACACACACACACACACACACACACACACACACACACACACACACACACTCTAAGGCTACAGCAGGAGTGTGCTGTAAGATCCTTTGGCAGCTCTCTGGGGTGCTACTTTGTCTTTGAAGATATCCACATCACAGTGCTCCCCCTCCACCTCATGCCACACCCCCTCCACTCCATGCCACACCCCCTCCCCTTCATGCCACCCCCACTTCATGCTGACTGGTCCAAGAGTGATGTTCCCGGGGCTCGGTTACTTTATGTTGCCTGCCTGTTCTACCTGCAGGGCCTGTCCTAGTGTGCCTGTAAGGCGGATGCCGAGTTACCTTTAAGCCCAGGTAATGAGGGCAAACATTAAAGAGGCCACGTTTACCACAGTTCAAGCCAGAGACAGGAATAGAGCCATTAAGGTGTTTTACAGAATACAACAGCTTAGCAGGGCAACTAGAAACACAGCTACTCTCTCTCACACACATACACACACACTCACACAAACACAGACGCACACAAGCTAATAAAACCGCATTGCTTTCAGCAGACCTCTGTTCATGGAAGTCTCAGGAGGAATGATTCATTGCAGCTTGGTGCTACTGCTGGGCTAGCAATCTCAGGACACAGATCCAGGAACAGGGGAAACCCAGAGTGGACTGTGATTCTGTATTCACTTCAACTCAGGACACAGGGCCAGGAACAGGGGAAACCCACAGAGTCGACTCACTTCATGACTCAGTATTCACTTCAGCTCAGTATAAACTCAGTTAAACTTTCATGGGCATGACATAACTTCTCCAATAACCTGAGATCAGATCAGCCTTCATCACAAAGATCCAGTGATCCAGTAACCAGTGAGCCTATTATAGCAGGATTACATCTATGCAACATTAATGCAACACTAATGCAATATTAGTCTTATCAAATCAATTAATTAATCACTTATCAAATTACACACGTCATTAAAGACATAATTTCCTAAATTTGAATAATACAGTATAGACTCCTACGGTCTTTTGAAAATAAATATTCCGCTTCGATCTGATTTACTAACTGTCAAAACGTCCCTGCGGTAGAGCACGCGCCAATATGGGAGGAAGCGCCTCTTTGCTCCAGGCCGGTCTTTTCTCGCTTTCTCTCATGGCGGTGGGGGTAACATTTGCACAGATGGGGCGTCGCAAGATCAGTTCAAAGGGGAACGTGCACCCACAGCCGGTGTCTCTCGGTGAAATGCCGGTGTTGACGCACGCTCCCCTCGTTTGGATGAGTCCATTCTGCAACAGTTGTCGCGTGCTGCTGCAGAGACCGGCATGTTCCCGGTGATGTGCGATGGAGAAGCCCGGAGTAATGTGAAGCTGTTCCCTGCAGACAGTTGATGCCGCAGGCTCCAATCTGCCTAGTGCTGCAATCAGCCTAAACTTTAGCGCGTGTGGAGGGACCTGAGCGAACGCTTGGCACATGGCCCTGCAGTGCGTTAAACACCAGATTCGCCATCAGACTTGGAAAAAGTGCGAACGAGGCAATGTCGCAGTGCAAAAGAGTTTCCAACGAGATAACGGGAGGAACCCCCTCTCCCCCCACACTCCCACAAGAAAAACAGATATGAATGGATAAAAAAACATCTGGGAAAATTCTGCATATATGTGTGTATGAAAGCAACACGAATATTAAGTATGGGAATAAAAACGGGGATAAAAACCCTACCCCAACTGGTGCCGGTCCTGCCACAGAACTCGCGCGTTCTCGGATTCCATATGAAGTCTTTCCATCCGTTCTTCCCTTCGTCTTTTGCCATTTTCTTTTGATTCTTTGACGCAAGATAGACGCGCTGTCTTTGCAAACAATAAAGCAATAAAGACGAAGACTATGAAAATTGTTGTGTACGGCAGAGAAAGAGTTAAGACAGCCGACCAGGCTCTAGTCTAGAGTTGTTATGAATTAATTTAATGTTAAAAGCGCAGTCCTTGCGCAGTCTGGACAGATCAAAGCACTTGTGTAGGCTATTAAAATTAAAATAAAGAGACGGGTGAATGAGAGAGGAAGTTAGACGTGGACTCGGCGCTCTCTCATCACAGGGCGCATCCAGCAGCGGCGGTGTGTGTGAGTGTCACTGACGCTGCGCGTTCAGGTGCTGCGCGTTCCGGTGCTGCGCGTTCCGCAGAGCGCACGCGGTGCAGTACAGAATCTGCGGATACTGCAGCAAAACAACAGAAAAAAAACCCTTTTCACCGCTTCTCTCTTGCTCACCCCCGATCACCCCCTCCCATCGCCCCTTCGCTTCTAAACGGACGAAAACCGCTTTCCCTCCTGCCCAATACCTACACCGTGCGCCATGCCGACTCCGCCTCCCGAAGGCCACTGATAAAGTCTCATCTTTACTGACACGGAGCTCAGCCTATCAGAGCTGCGTCCTGGGGAAGGGGATCCCTTCAATGTCCCGCCCGTTTTTAATGAGACCCGCGCGCACCCTGAGTCATGAACCTTCATGCTTTAAACTCACCGAAAGCCTCCAGCCGACTCATTGCTCACAACAGGTTAAGATCAAATAAGTTTAATCTCAGTGGGATGAAAGTACAAGCGCTTACATGGCTTTAAGGAAACTTAAGCTATAAAAATCAGTAAGATCTTTAACAAAAGTTACTATGTTATTTATTCCGCTGGAAAAAAAAACATGGACCTAGTACTCCATAAAAGAATAGACACGGACGTGAGTGACAATATGACAAAGTCACGAGGAGATATGGGACATTTGTGCAAATCTTATATTGTCACATCTTGACATTTATAGGCCAAATTAGCCATGATCCTGTACTAGTTTAGTACTCGTGGGAGGGATCCTTGCAATCTGATCCAGGATCACACTCCCAAGCCCAAATCTCAGTCTATGACTCAATAGTTGATGTCACACCTCAGGCCTCAGTCCTGCCCCGAAGGGTGACAACTTGTGCACACTTAGGATTATCACTAATTTAATTTACCGCACACGACAGAAACAGTGCCCCCTTGTGGCAGGCAATAGAGTTGCATAAGCAACACTGGAGTCGACGATGTTGAGTCACTGTTGAGTGAACTCTAAAAGATTGACTGCAGTGTTTTCGGGAGTCAGCTGACTCAACATCAGCGAATCAATAGAGACGTCAATGCACACTGCAAACAGCCCGTAGGACAAATGTCTTCTGAAAATGCCTCAGGACAGAGTTGAGCTCCTCAATGGGTCTCTGTTTCCCTCGCAAGTCACAGAGACACCGAGCCATTCAGCTCATCATATAAAATTTATTTCATGACGATATCAATGCAAATATAGCACTACAGTGATTTCCAAGGTACATCATATCTTACCATATCAATATATTATGGCACTCATAATATGGCCACCGTTTAAGTAGACACACAAAGCCAACTGCTTTTGTAAACTAGTTCTCAATAATACTTAAGTTACCCCTTCATTGTGATAAATTGCAACTAGATGATTACTTAGTATATCTGAAGTACAAATTGGTCACAGTTCATTTAGACTGAGACACAGCCCAACCTTTCTGTATGTTGGAGGGAATCCTCTAAGAACTCCCAGCATGCATTGCACCAGCCCTCTTCCTCTACTTTGATTCTACTTCCTGTTGATAAAGACTGTACTCATAGTGGCCGACTGAGTCCTGTGGAATTTCTTGGCGTTGCCTGTGACACCATGGTAACACCAGGGTCACACCGCAGTAGCAACACCATTAATGACAGCGCAACATCACCTTCACATGTTTCAGTAGTGTTTACGTGGTGAAAACTGTACAGGTTGGTGTTAACTATTCAGAAAATAACAACAACGATAAAACAACCACACAGAGAACTTAAAAACACTCGAGTGCCAAAGTACGATTACGGAAAGATCCACTCGTCAATAGCTAGAACAAATCGCGTTCTATCTGATCTTCGAAAAGAAAGAAAGGGAGAAACTGAACAAATACAACAGAAGAGAAGAGAAATAACAGGAGAAGTGTTACCAGCAGTGAGGAATCTTACAACCCATTTATAATAGCAGTAGTGATTCAACATAGCAGCTAAAGTATTCCAAAAATATCCAAATAGTGAGAAAACCCAGCTGGTGGTACCTGTATATAAACCAACACATATGTAAAAAAGAAAGAAAAACACAGTAAAAGTGGACCTGCTTAAAGGGACTTGCATAAATGTAGCTGGAAATCCTGTTTGGTGTGTCTGTAACTGTATCTTCAGTAAGAGGCCAAACCATTCAGTACAGCATTGACAGGCTGCCACAGATAGAACTACTAAATTCCTTTATAAAACAATTAAACACCTCATACTTTTTATACATCATATGCTACAATATATTTGTTGATTACAAGTATGAAAGTGGAAATAATTGCTACATAATCAGTACAGTTGTACATATCTATTTTACAATTTTTAACGCATTTTTATAGCACATCTTGTGTGAGTTGTTCTTGTTTTTGTTTGTGTTGTTGTGCGGATAGTTCCGGCATTCATGTGAGGGACTGCTGCCACCACTGCAGCCCTGTCAGGGTGACGTTTCCTGTCTGGGTGACGGTCCCTGTTAGGGTGACGTTTCCTGTCTGGGTGACGGTCCCTGTTAGGGTGACGTTTCCTGTCTGGGTGACAGCCCCTTGTCGGGGTGACGGCCCCTATCAGGGTGACGGCCTCTGTTAGGGTGACGGTCCCTGTCGGGGTGACGTTCCCTGTCTGGGTGACGGTCCCTGTCGGGGTGACGGTCCCTGTTGGGGTGACGACCCCTGGCTGGGTGACAGTCCTTGGCCAAGTGAGGTTCCCTGTCCAGGTGACTGTCCCTGGCAGGGTGACGGTCATTGTCAGGGTGACGGTCCTTGGCCGAGTGACGGTCCCTGGCCGGGTGTGAGAGCCTGTGGGAGGAGAGATCTTCTCCAGGGGGCGTGAACAGGTGAGCCTCTGCCCCAACATGCACACAAACCCCAGCTATGTGCATCTGCTACCGCACATCAGTAGTTAGCAAGAGTACACATGTGAGTGTGTGTGTCCTTGTGTGTGCGTGTGTGTGCGTGTGAGTACGTCCCCGCCCCATCGCCGTGAAACCCTCTACACCTTCAAACTAATCTCCATGGCAACCACATATGATTGACACCCGCAACAACAACTACAATGAAATGACTACAGGCAGTGAGACTTATGTACATGGATCTGTGCGTATGATACAGAACTGCAGACCTGCGTGTCCATCCAGAACCGTGTGGAGGTCCAGCCTCATAAAACCATCCTGGAACACGTGAGTGTTGGCTTTCAATCATCGTTCAATCTACGGCGTGACCCCTGACCCCTGTCCTTCGGCGTGACCCCTGACAGCCCGTGGAGGCGTCCCAGGAGCGCTAACGCTGGGGACGGCGCGAGGTGACACCGGCTGACTCATTTACGCAGACGTTCTGCCCAGCTTCCGCTGCCAAAGGTCCTACACGCTGACTATTACAAGTCCTACAAGTGCCAGGATACCACTGTCCAAATCTCCCTTCCTCCTGTACTCTACTTCTGGTTTGAATGAGACTGCGTGCGTAAGTGGCCGGCTGGTTCCGACAGCGTCGCTAGGATCCTCCAGGGACACAACAGTCACACCATGGCAACACCATGGCGACACCATGGCAGCACCACGGAATATCAGTATGATCTCCAGACTTTCAGAGAGGATGATGGACTGTGACCATGTGACCCCTCTGACCCCCATGCCAACAGTGTCATCAGCACACCAAGCAATGATGCTCTGATGTGGAACTCATGGGTCCAGACAGAAGCTCCTGGTGGAGGTGTTCTTCATGTGTGATTGTTCTCTCTTCTCTGTGGTTTGCAGTGTTGTCGGGATGCTGTCAGTGTGTGTTTGTCAGTCCGCTCAGGGAAAACAGAGGCGTATTGCTACAAAAGTCATAGAAAGTGGGATGGAACCATCTGCCTACTTCTCTGTGTCCAAAAGACAGACAGAACACTTCAACAAACTGAGACCAGAGACTGGTCAGGTTCAGAGTCGATCAATAGTTAATATCGACATGACGCGGAACCACTCAAATATCCACTCCAATGCAACCTACACCAGCACTACACACCTACTGATTACAACGTGTGAGTGTGTGTTTGAGTGTGTGTTTGAGTGTGTGAGACAGCAGGCTGCTTCTCCTGCCTTCCACGAAGACCTGAACACCAAGCCGGACAGACCCCTGTCCATGGTGCTGAAACCCCTGGCCCACAATTCGCATGTTTCTGCTCTGAACAACTTCCTCATCACCCACCGATCTCTCTGAGGAACCGTGTGATAGCACAGCCCATGTGTCTATTTGTTGTTTTCCCTTCTTCTACCATGTCTTCTCAGCAATCCAGCGTTGGAGAGGCGGGAGTTTGTGGAAGCGTCCAGGTCTCTCCAGCACTACAGAGATGGCAGGTGAAGTCCTGGTGATCTTCTCCCCTGCCTGGCACCACACCAGGCCTGCCAGAGGAGGCTCCGCCCACACCACCCTGACGCTTCTTGGCCGGTGACCCTGACGTGATTTCAGTACTGAAACCACCATCTTCAGGACTTCTAAACTGCAGCTGCAGTGAACAGTGTTCACCTCTCGCTGAGTTCTGTTTTCTTTGTCTGTCTGTGTGTGTGTATCTGAGTGTTTTTGATTTGGCGATGTAAGCTGTATTTTAGCTGTGTGTGTATTTTTTACTTCAAGTACTTTAAGTGTGTGTGCTTGTCTCCAGGACCATTACATTCCATGTTTCTGATATACATTCTGGTCTCTAACACAGACACATGCGCGCGCACACACACACACACACACATCCTTCACACACAGGGGTAAGTCGCAAGCCCTGTCCAATCACAGACTTTGTCAAGGTGGGACAACACACACACACACACACACACACACACACACACACACACACACACACACACACACACACACACACACACCCTTTACACACAGGGGTAAGTCGCAAGCCCTGTCCAATCACAGACTTTGTCAAGGTGGGACAACACACACACACACACACACACACACACACACACACACACACACACACACACACACACACACACATCCTCCTCTGTGGTGTAGAGGGGCTCCACCTCCACCCATAGCTCCACCTCGTGCAGAGCCTTCGTTTGGGATGGGGCAGGAGTCCTGCAGCCGTCCAGCAGGGGGCACTGTGGCAGGGCCTCTCACCACCATCCTGCCCGCGACGGCCCTCTGTTTGTTTGGGCGACATGCTCACGAAGGCATGTCCAGCCTCAGAGGTGACATGTCCAGCGCGTTTCTAAAAGGTTGTAAACTCTTGGTAAACCTCTCGGACTTGTGATGAGACATGATGAGATAAAAGAGAGTCCAAAGTAAAGTGTGTCTCTCCAGTGTGTGTGTGTATGTATGTGTGTGTGTGTGTGTGTGTGTGTGTGTATACTGTCCCTGTATGGCACATAAATCACTGTGTGACATTATCACACTGCCTCACCCCCACACTGAGGATCTACAGTAAGTCACTTCAGTCTTTCCCTTGGCTTTGTTTCTCTGCTTATTCTGTCCATCCCTCCTTAAACCAGCCCCCCCCCCCCCCCCCCCACACTCTCTGATGCTCCTCCCGTCTGTGTCAGATGGCCGTGTCCCACACCACGGCCTGTGGTCTCTGGCAGGGGGGCGTGCCCGTCTTGCGTGGTTCTGGGGTCTTCCTCCAGCTGGGCAGGATGGGCATGCTGTCCTGCTTGAACAGGCTCTTGTCGGGCCGCCGGTGCGCCTTGATCTCTTTGCACAAGCAGCGCTTCCTCTCGATCACCTCCAGCAGCTTGCCGTCGCGCTGGGCGGGGCCGGCGGGGCCGGGGCCGCCGCCCCCTGGGGCGGGGGCCTTGCGTCTGCGCCTGGGCGGCCAGCTGGGCCAGGTGCTGGAACTGCAGGTGCAGGTGGTGCTGGTGGAGGTGGTGGAGCTGGAAGGCTGCCGGCGGAATCTGCGCCTGGGGACGTGCTAGAGAGGGACTGCAGGGGGTCTGAGACAGAGCCTGCAGCTGGAGAGAGAGAGGGAGGGAGGGAGAGAAGGAAAGAGAGAGAGAGGGGGAGGGGGTGAGAGAGAGAGAGAGAGGGGGAGGGGAGAGGGGAGAGGGAGGGAGAGGGAGGGAGGGATGAAGGGAGAGAGAGGGGGAGGGGAGAGAGAGAGATGGAGGGAGGGATGAAGGGAGAGAGAGGGGGGGAGGGGGGAGAGAGAAAGAGAGGGAGGGGAAGGGGGGAGTGAGTGAGAGAGAAGGAGAGAGAGAGAGAGAGACAGAGTGTGGAGGGGTGAGGGAGACAGACAGCGTGGGAGGGAGACAGACAGAGAGTATGATGCAGGGCCAGTGAAGGAGAAAGGGGGAGTGAAGGGAGAGAAAAGCAGCGAGACAGAAAGAGGGAAAGAGATGGAAAGAGTGAGAGAGCCACAGAGAGAGAGAGAGAGAGAAAAGAAAGAGAGGGAAAGGGGGACATAAAGGAAGAGAAGACAGAACACTGAAGTAATCAGAACATATTTTTTGGCTTCATGTTTTGAAGCTTCAGTCACCCTTCTGCAGTTACACCGAAAAGTGAGTTTCAACATAGTAAAAAACCACTAAGACAGATTCAGGAACGCTTCCTGGTAGCTATTTCCCTTATAACCAGCAGGTGGCAGTATTGTACAGCCTCCATGACCCACCCAGCTCCTCTTGCTGCGAGAGGGAAGGTCAAATCAGCACACGGAGTCTGTCTCTGCGGCATACACACACACTCATTCTCTCTCTCTCTCTCTCTCTCTCTCTCTCCCATACTCTCTCACACATGCACACATGCACAGACATGTACACACACACACACACACACACACACACACACACACACACACACACACACACACACACACACACACACACACACACACACAGTGACTGCGTCAGCATCCGAGCATCTGCCAAGAGACAGTGGCACATGAAGTGCAGAAGAAAGAGTATTGTAGCTAAAACAGCAGAGGAGCTCCAGTACCCTGCACACACGTACATACATTCAGACGTACACAAGCTCACATCACACTCGCTTCACACTGGCTTTGCTTGTCGCTGGAATAAACTGACGTGGGTATCAAAGCTTGCCAAAAAGAAAAAAATCACGAAGAGAGAGAGAGAGAGAGAGAGAGAGAGAGAGAGAGAGAGAGTCACGCAGCTACTCGGTCATCAAGTCTATGTTTGATCATCTGTATTTACTGTCTGCCTGTTATACCGCAGACACACACATACACACACACACACACACACACACACACACACACACACACACACACACACACACACACACACACTACAGCAACCTCCCTACACACCCTTCCTCCAGTGCTTCTATTTTCTCTCCCTCTCTGGGTCTGTTTCTCTCTCCCTCCCTCCCTACCCCCTCCCTCTCTCTCTCCCTCTCTCCCCCTCCCTCTCTCACTCCCTCTCTCCCTCCCTCTCTCACTGCAGTCTGTGTCTGGCTCTGCTGCTGTCAGCTTCCCTCCTTCCGGATGGACTCAGTGACCCCGCGGCTGCATGCGCTGTGCTCGCCTCCGCCGTGGACGCGCTTTTGGGTGGGGACGACAGCACTCGCTAACACCTGCTAACAGCAGCTAACACCAGTTAACACTAGCTAACACCACCTAACATCTGCTAATGCTAGCTAACACTAGCTAACAGCAGGGAACACTCTGCCAACACCAGGACATCCTCATCCCTCCGCCACCTTCATCTTTGGGAATTCATCATTAACTACAAAAACCACATTTGCTGCTCATGTCTGGTCGTTATTCATTATTGTACCAATGCCTGTGATATATACCATTTAGAGGCAGGCCTGATTATCAATGTACTATTTACAAGGGTAAACCTGAATATGATTATAGCACTTACACTGGGCTATTATTGCACTAACAGGGGTACATCAGCTATTATCTTGCATTTTGTCAGTTGTGCTGTATTTTGCATGTATCGTTCAATTTGGAGACTCACTCCAGTAATATTAAATGGGTCCCTGCCAGCAGTAGGAGCCCAAGCAATAAATACATTATTTAGTAACACGAGTTTTAAAAGTATCAGTTATGGTAAGAGTATCAGTAATGGTGAAAGTATTAGTAATGGTAAATGGTGAGAGTATCAGTAATGGTGAGAGTATCAGTAATGGTGAATGGTGAGAGTATCAGTAATGGTGACAATGTCAGTAATGGTGACAGTATCAGTAATGATAAGAGTATCAGTAATGGTGACAGTATCAGTAATGGTGAGAGTATCAGTAATGGTGAATGGTGAGAGTATCAGTAATGGTGAGAGTATCAGTAATGGTGACAATGTCAGTAATGGTGACAGTATCAGTAATGATAAGAGTATCAGTAATGGTGACAGTATCAGTAATGATAAGAGTATCAGTAATGGTGAGAGTATCAGTAATGGTGAGAGTATCAGTAATGGTGAGAGTATCAGTAATGGTAAGAGTATCAGTATGGTGAGAGTATCAGTAATGGTGAGAGTATCAGTCATGGTGAGAGTATCAGTAATGGTGAGAGTATCAGTCATGGTAAGGGTATCAGTAATGGTGAGAGTATCAGTAATGGTGACAGTATCAGTAATGGTGAGAGTATCAGTAATGGTGAATGGTGAGAGTATCAGTAATGGTGAGAGTATCAGTAATGGTGACAATGTCAGTAATGGTGACAGTATCAGAAATGATAAGAGTATCAGTAATGGTGAGAGTATCAGTAATGGTGAGAGTATCAGTAATGGTGAGAGTATCAGTAATGGTGAGAGTATCAGTAATGGTGAGAGTATCAGTAATGGTGACAGTATCAGTAATGGTGAGAGTATCAGTAATGGTGAGAGTATCAGTAATGGTGAGAGTATCAGTCATGGTAAGGGTATCAGTAATGGTAAGAGTATCAGTAATGGTGAGAGTATCAGTAATGGTGAGAGTATCAGTCATGGTGAGAGTATCAGTAATGGTGAGAGTATCAGTAATGGTGAGAGTATCAGTCATGGTAAGAGTATCAGTCATGGTAAGAGTATCAGTAATGGTGACAGTATCAGTAATGGTGAGAGTATCAGTAATGGTGAGAGTATCAGTCATGGTAAGAGTATCAGTAATGGTGAGAGTATCAGTAATGGTGAGAGTATCAGTAATGGTAAGAGTATCAGTAATGGTGAGAGTATCAGTAATGGTGACAGTATCAGTAATGGTAAGAGTATCAGTAATGGTGAGAGTATCAGTAATGATGAGAGTATCAGTAATGGTGAGAGTATCAGTAATGGTAAGAGTATCAGTAATGGTGAGAGTATCAGTAATGGTAAATGCTAACAGTAGCAGGTACTGGACTGTGTGCTGTTCTGGTGGGGAAGCTGCTCTGTTAAACAGAATGTGTAATCATAACAGCCAGTTGTAGAAGTATCCATGACACTCAGGGTGAGCAACAGGCATAAGAAACTGAAGCTGGATGGAAGTGAGGCGAGGTGAGGTGAGGTGAGGTGAGGTGAGGTGAGATGAGGTGAGATGAGGTGAGGTGAGGTGAGGCGAGGTGAGGTGAGATGAGGTGAGATGAGGTGAGGTGAGGTGAGGCGAGGCGAGGTGAGATGAGGTGAGGTGAGATGAGGTGAGGTGAGGTGAGATGAGGTGAGATGAGGTGAGGTGAGATGAGGTGAGGTGAGGCGAGGTGAGATGAGGTGAGATGAGGTGAGGTGAGGTGAGGTGAGGCGAGGTGAGGTGAGGTGAGATGAGGTGAGATGAGGTGAGGTGAGGTGAGATGAGGTGAGGTGAGGTGAGATGAGGTGAGATGAGGTGAGGTGAGATGAGGCGAGGTGAGGTGAGGTGAGATGAGGTGAGGTGAGATGAGGTGAGATGAGGTGAGGTGAGATGAGGTGAGGTGAGGTGAGGTGAGATGAGGTGAGATGAGGTGAGATGAGGTGGCAGCAGGTAAGGTGTTGTGACTTTTGTGGAACTGAAGCTACAGCTGAAAATAACTACAAGGAGGAGTGAATCTGGAGAAATATCTAGAAGAACACGTCTGAAGTTCCACCTCAAGAGGGGATCCTCTTGAGGAGAACCTCTGAAGGAACACCTCTGGAGGAGATTTTCTGGAGAAGACCTCTGGAGGAGATCTTCTGGAGAAGACCTCTTGAGGAACACTTCTGAAAGTATTGCCTCTGAACCTTGCACTGTTTTTAACCTGGCAGTCTCATAATAATTTGGTGATAACCCCAGTAGCTTCTAGCAGAAAGTATGAATGTACTGCATTACACCTTGTCATAGGATCATATCACTGATAATGATAATGACAATATTTCAGTGTAGTAAATGTATGTGACTGTTAGCTGCTAAAGTGTTAGCTTCCTTCATGATTAACTCATATTAAATGAGTCATAAAGAATATTTGTGGTTGTAAGAATGACCATTTGTGGGATACAGTAACACACACTTAGAGTAACAGTAACAAATATTTAGAGTAACAGTAACACACTTAGAGTAACAGTAACAGCAGTAGAAACAGTAGAAAACTATTTTCATGGACACAGCGTAAGCGCAGAAATGAGACATAAGGCAGCAATGAAGGCAAAATGCTTAGAGCAGCAGCCAAAACCTGTAGAGTGAGAGCAGTGAGAAGCAGTGGAGGAACATGAGCACTGGTCAGATGGAGCGAAGGTGTGGTAGATACCTGGCTGAGAGCTTCTCTGGCTGGCAGGCTGCTCTGTCGCTGAACATCTCCACCAGCCTGCCTCACACCCGATGTGGAGGACGATCGGCCCAACCGACCCAACTCTGCCGAACACACACACACACACACACACACACACACACACACACACACACACACACACACACACACACACACACACACACGCTTCCTTTAGCTTCCTCTAAACTATGTCAATTAATTCCTGCATCTATCATTAA
>NC_135217.1:2025009-2037509 GCF_052324685.1 Brachyhypopomus gauderio
GTGTGTGTGTGTGTGTGTGTGTGTGTGTGTGTGTGTGTGTTTGAGATGATCCACTGGGACACCAGAGGGCCAGATTGTACATAGAATATAGGCCATACTCCCACTCTTTCTTCCTTCTTTCTCTCTCTCCCTCTTTCCCTCCCCCTCTCTCTCTCTGTTTCTCCTTCCCTCCCACCATCTTCCTGTCCCTCCTGAGAGGAAGTAAAATATGATCTGGAAGCTGTGCATGAAATGTGAAAGATAAAGTCATAATTTTGGCTCAGAGATTCATGACTAAACTTAACCCAGCCATGCCCACTCTATTACCCCCACCCTCTCCACCCTCCCCACCTACCCCACCTACCCCACCTACCCCACCTCACCTCTTCTTGCCCTCCTGATCTCGATGTCTCCAGTCCAGTCTGCTCTTGCGGTACAAGAGGTTCATGTCGCCACGGAGAGGCTCCTCCTCACAGCCAATCACAGCGCAGTGCAGCCGCTGGCCCCGCCTCTCTATGTCACGCAGGAAATGCTCCACCGCCACATCCTGGGCGGAGCCAGCGCTCATGGTACAGAAGACCACTGGGAGGCAGGGGGAGGGTGTTTCTGGCCGCTTGCCCCACCTCAGTTACCTGTACAGGTGAGACAGAGAGGTTATTAGGTATGCATATATGCAAGATGGTAGCAGCTCAGTCTTGCAAAGAGACATGACACTGATTAAGGTAAAGTGAACACCGTGCAGGATGAGTCAGTTATTAAGATGCTAAAATGATGATTAATACCTTGGCATAATCATTAGGTTCTCAGGAAGATGTCTACATCTTGTGATTAGTCATTAACTAATTACTGCCATCTCAAGTAAACTTTTAATACAGTCAGTCCCACATGCATGAGCGTCATGTAGTGGCTTGAGATCCCAGTCCTGGTCAGAACCTCCCAAATGCAGCCAGCACGGTCCAGGGTCTCCACAGAGACGGCTGTCAAACGTCTCTGCAGCCCCTACATTCAGACCTTCTCCATGCTGTTGTTTGATGAACTTCCAAGCTCCTTAAACAACTTCAGACTGGGTCAGGAGTGAAAACAAACACAGCAGAACAGCAGTGTAGGACAAATTACACATATTCATGAGGGCTGGATGGATTCTGACAGCTCCGCGCATGTTCAGGGGGTCGTAGGAAAGCTCATTCTCGTTCCAGATGGGGCTCTTCTTCTGTGGTTAGCCACCTCTGTGCTACAGGGCGAAGCCCTATGAATTAAACCCAAGGCCCTGCTTGCTGTTCCTAACGGCTCCTCTGTGCTCTCTTACACGCATGGTAAATGGCAAACGAGCTTTAAATGGAGCTTTAAGAAGTGTTAGGTCTGTGTTAGGTCTGTGTTAGGTCTGAGGTGCTCGCCGCCAGCAGCACAGCTCGGTGTAGGTGTGGTTAGATCTGCACACTGGCTACGTCAGTCACATACCAACAGCACTCTCTACCAAGGACTAATCGAAGGCAAGTGAATCTGCTCAGAAATGTGCGTCATCTTCAACACTCTGAAGGTTATGATGCTGGTTAAGGCCACATTATCCAGATAGTATCTGCAGCTTGTAATTAAAACAGGGGAAGAACATCCTCTATGTATGGTAGAACAGAGTAGCAAACCCCTCTGACTGGACTAATGGTCTTTTACAACATTAGTTGAATAATTTAAATTCTAATTATTATTTGAAGATTTATTTATGAAAGGAGGAAGGAATTCGTGCACTGGAAGCAAATCTCTATGTTTGAAATAGCCTACTACATACTGTTTACATCATACTGTATACTATGTACTGCATACTGGTCCCAGTGGTATGCAGTAGTATTTGGTATAGAATCCAGTATGCGACAAACTCAAACCATACTACGTGGTAATGTGAATCGTCACTGAATCGCTCCCCAACCATTACTAATCTATATCTCCTTCATCACCATGATATTTCTATAATTTGCTCTATATCCCCAGTATATATTTATCTGTACTATCACTAATACTCTATATCCCCATCATTACTGCTCTATATCTCCATCATTACTGCTCTATATCCCCATCATCACTGCTCTATATCCCCATCATTACTGCTCTATATCCCCAACATCACTACTCTATTTCTCCACCATTACTGCTCTATATCCCCATCATTACTGCTCTATATCCCCATCATCACTGATCTATATCTCCATCATCACTGATCTATATTTCCATCATCACTGCTCTATATCCCCATCATTATTGATATATATCCCCATCATCACTGCTCTATATCCCCATCATCACTGATCTATATCTCCATCATCACTGCTCTATATCCCCATCATTATTGATATATATCCCCATCATCACTGCTCTATATCCCCATCATTACTGCTCTATATCCCCATCATCACTACTCTATTTCTCCACCATTACTGCTCTATATCCCCATCATTACTGCTCTATATCCCCATCATCACTGATCTATATCTCCATCATCACTGATCTATATCTCCATCATCACTGCTCTATATCCCCATCATTATTGATATATATCCCCATCATCACTGCTCTATATCCCCATCATCACTGATCTATATCTCCATCATCACTGCTCTATATCCCCATCATTATTGATATATATCCCCATCATCACTGCTCTATATCCCCATCATCACTGATCTATATCTCCATCATCACTGCTCTATATCCCCATCATCACTGCTCTATATCCCCATCATCACTGATCTATATCTCCATCATCACTGCTCTATATCCCTATCATCACTGCTCTATATCCCCATCATCACTGCTCTATATCCCCATCATCACTGATCTATAGCCCCATCATTACTGTTCTATACCCCCATCATCACTGATCAATATCTCCATCATCACTGATCTATATCTCCATCATCACTGCTCTATATCCCTATCATCACTGCTCTATATCCCCATCATTACTGCTCTATACCCCCATCATTACTGCTCTATATCCCCATCATTACTGCTCTATATCTCCATCATCACTGCTCTATATGTCCATCATTACTGCTCTATATCCCCATCATTACTGCTCTATATCCCCATCATTACTGCTCTATACCCCATCACTGACTGATTGTTTAACTCACTCACACACTCATACTCACTCACACACACACTCACTCACTCACTCACTCACTCACTCACTCACTCACTCACTCACTCACTCACTCACTCACTCACTCACTCACACACTCACTTACTCACTCACACACTCACTCACTCACTCACTCACTCACTCACTCATACTCACTCACTCACTCACTCACTCACTCACTCACTCACTCACTCACTCACTCACACACTCACTTGTTCCCCTCATCCCTCTGTTTCTCTGCATCTCTACGGGAGGAACATCTGAGTAAGCATGAGAGGCAGCAGGTATAGCTGTAGGCCCCCAGGCTGCCCTGGCTGTGCCTGTCTGAATCTGAAGCTACTAATGCAGCCTGTCACTTAGAGCACACACAGGCTTTCTGCTCACTTCCCACAGCAGGACAGAGAGAGAGAGAGAGAGAGAGAGAGAGAGAGAGAGAGAGAGAGAGAGAGAGAGAGAGAGAGAGAGAGAGAGAGAGAGAGAGAGAGGCTTGTTGTGAGGCAGATATTCTATAGAGTGCTTAGAATTTGAGCTCTAACTAGTGTGAGAGAGAGCTCTGATTGGCTGAGTTGGACACTAATGTCAGCTACTGTGCTGTGTCTAGCAGGGATGGGGGTTGTGCTGCCAGACTAGAGTTGCTGATCATGTGTGAGTGTGTGTATATATGATATGTGTGTGTGTGTGTATATATGATATAAGTGTGTGTGTGTGTGTGCGTGTGTGTGAGTGTGTGTGTGTGTGTGTGTGTGTGTGTGTGTGTGTGTGAGTGTGTGTGTGTGTGTGTGTGTGTGTGTGTATGTGTGTGTGTGTGTGTGTGTGTGTGTGTGTGTGTGTGCGCGGGTACCCTTTTATCCAGCTGGCTCAGCAGTATTACGGAGGGAGACAAATCTTCCTGGTTCACATTACGTCAACTTTAGAATATATCATGCTTGAGCTTAATACACACATGAAACACACGATACACACAATACACACACACACACACACACACACACACACACACATTGTTGTTTAAGTTAGAGATGATCAGTGAATGAACAATAATTGTATAACATTATGAGTAATATGGTTTCTGGGAGTCAAAACATGAAAAACAGGGTCAGTTTAGGGACAGGAAGTAGCTATGCACATGATACTCCACACAATACTGCACACGATACTCCACTCAATACTGCACACAATACTGCACATGATACTCCACACAATACTGCACATGATACTGCACACAATACTGCACACGATACTCCACTCAATACTCCACACAATACTGCACACGATACTCCACACAATACTGCACGATACTCCACACAATACTGCACACAATACTTCACACAATACTGCACATGATACTCCACATGATACTGCACACAATACTCCACACAATACTGCACATGATACTCCACACAATACTCCACACAGCACACAACAGTCCAGACAACACAAAATATTCCACCACTACAAGCAATGCTCCTCGTCTTGACACCCAATCCCGGTCCAGACACACACCCAGTCCCGGTCCAGACACACATCCAGTCCCGGCCCAGACACATACCCAGTCCCGGTCCAAACACATACCCAGTCCTGGTCCAGACACACACCCAGTTCCGGCCCATACACACACCCAGACCTGGTCCAGACACACACCCAGTCCCGGCCTAGACACACACCCAGTCCTGGTCCAGACACACACCCAGTCCCGGCCCAGACACACACCCAGTCCTGGCCCAGACACACACCCAGTCCTGGTCCAGACACACACCCAGTCCCGGTCCAGACACACACCCAGTCCTGGTCCAGCCACGCACCCAGTTCCGGCCCACACACACACCCAGTTCCGGCCCACACACACACCCAGTCCCGGTCCAGACACACACCCAGTCCTGGCCCAGACACACACCCAGTTCTGGCCCACACACACACCCAGTCCTGGTCCAGACACACACCCAGTTCCGACCCACACACACACCCAGTTCCGGCCCACACACACACCCAGTCCCGGTCCAGACACACACCCAGTCCTGGCCCAGACACACACCCAGTTCTGGCCCACACACACACCCAGTCCTGGTCCAGACACACACCCAGTCCCGGTCCAGACACACACCCAGTCCCGGTCCAGACACACACCCAGTCCTGGTCCAGCCACACACCCAGTTCCGGCCCACACACACACCCAGTTCTGGCCCACACACACACCCAGTCCTGGTCCAGACACACACCCTGTCCCGGTCCACACACACACCCAGTTCCGGCCCACACACACATCTACTGCTGGACCAAACATGCAAATCTACAACTGTGTACAAACTCTAATGTATTGATCTGTGTTGTTTTCCATTGTACCATGCTGTGTTGTACTGTAAATATATTCATAGTCCTATTCATGCAAAACAAAGCTATGCCTCAGATGACCTTTAAAGGCCAGAGCTTGAGGCTGTGGTTCTTGAGGCTGTGGTTCCTGAGGCTGTGGTTCCTGAGGCTGTGGTTCTTGAGGCTGTGGTTCCTGAGACTGTGGTTCTTGAGGCTGTGGTTCCTGAGGCTGTAATTCCTGAGGCTGTGGTTCTTGAGGCTGTGGTTCTTGAGGCTGTGGTTCCTGAGACTGTGGTTCCCGAGGCTGTGGTTCCCGAGACTG
This sequence comes from Brachyhypopomus gauderio, assembly GCF_052324685.1. NCBI lineage: Eukaryota > Metazoa > Chordata > Actinopteri > Gymnotiformes > Hypopomidae > Brachyhypopomus > Brachyhypopomus gauderio. Next base: position 2,030,751 of record NC_135217.1, read on the forward strand.
TGGTTCCTGAGGCTGTAATTCCTGAGGCTGTGGTTCTTGAGGCTGTGGTTCCTGAGGTTGTGGTTCTTGAGGCTGTGGTTCTTGAGGCTGTGGTTCCTGAGGGTGTAATTCCTGAGGCTGTGGTTCCTGAGGCTGTAGTTCCTGAGGCTGTGGTTCCTGAGGCTGTGGTTCCTGAGGCTGTGGTTCTTGAGGCTGTGGTTCTTGAGGTTGTGGTTCTTGAGGCTGTGGTTCCTGAGTAATTTCTGTGGGCATCTGGAGGAATGCTGTGAATTACCATCCTGCTGCAAGATCCTGAGACCTCTCAGGTTCAGTCAAGGTCTGGATCAGGTCTGGATCAGGTCTGGACCAGGTCTACACCAGGTCTGGATCAGGTTTGGATCAGGGCTTAATGCAGCCCTAAAACAGGAACGTCATGTCATGTACCTTAATGAGGGTCCTGAAAGTGAAACAGTACCACATCACAGCGTGTTTATATATTTATATTTATTTGTATCCAGGTTTGTATGTGAAAGGTTGGAAGACTGAGCACCATCTTGTCTCCACTCCACCCTCTAGATCTCTGCCTGCTCTGAAAATGCCATCACAGCTGTAGGGATCTGCAATACAACCAAGAGCTGCTGTTCACCAACTGGGATGTTTCTATTTCTCAAACGTCCTCCACACTTTATGATACTGTGCCAGAGCCTTACTGAACCCTGCTCACCGAGACCTGTTACTCAAACACAAAGTTTTGCAACTATTTCAAACACAGATGTTTGAACAACATCTGCTGTTGAAACTCAGCACACCAAGACCACATGACCACTAGCACACCACTAGCACAGAGATCTGCTCCCCCACTAAACACAAACAACACTCAGATATTAGGGTCACAACTGGTGATTTAGTGGAGTACAGAACAGCAGGTGTCTCTACTCCCAGACTGCTCTCTCTCTGCTCCCAGACGAGTCTCTCTCTGCTCCCAGACGAGTCTCTGTCTGCTCCCAGATAAGTCTCTCTCTACTCCCAGACTGCTCTCTCTCTGCTCCCAGACGAGTCTCTGTCTGCTCCCAGATAAGTCTCTCTCTACTCCCAGACGAGTCTTTCTCTGCTCCCAGACTACTCTCTCTCTACTCCCAGATGAGTCTCTCTCTGCTCCCAGATGAGTCTCTCTCTGCTCCCAGATGAGTCTCTCTCAACTCCCAGACGAGTCTCTCTCTGCTCCCAGATAAGTCTCTCTCTACTCCCAGACGAGTCTCTCTCTGCTCCCAGACGAGTCTTTCTCTGCTCCCAGACTACTCTCTCTCTGCTCCCAGATGAGTCTCTCTCTGCTCCCAGATGAGTCTCTCTCTACTCCCAGATGAGTCTCTCTCTGCTCCCAGATGAGTCTCTCTCTACTCCCAGATGAGTCTCTCTCTGCTCCCAGATGAGTCTCTCTCTGCTCCCAGACGGCTCCCAGCCCTCCAGGAACACCCACAGGTGGATTAGGGTGTTCTGCTGTTCTTCCAAGGAGGTGACCACTCAGCAATTACAGTGCAATTATACCAACAGGACAGACAAAGACACAGACACACAAACACACACACACTCTAAAGACGTATACACAATTCACGTTATGTTTGAAAGAATGAACGGTGGGGTATGAATCCATATAAACACACAGAACATATTAACATTATGGAACTCTAACTATCTTTCTCTCATACCAGTACACACACATTTCATACATGTAGATGTGTGCTGCCTTCACAGACCAAAAAGCTAAACAAAATGCACACATAAACGCACACAAACACACACACAGACACGCACACACACAGACACACACACACACACAAAAGCTTGTTTGAAGAGGAAGTGAGGGGTGAGAGGTCAGTTAGATGCAGCTCATTAGAGTTCAGCAGCAGATGGACTCATGGTAAACACACACACACACACACACACACACACACACACACACACACACACACACACACACACACACACACACACAGTTTCTAAAATCTATCAGCTACCTGCATCTTCATATATATATATATATATTGGACAGAGAGATTCCCCTCCACACCAAGTGCTTTCACACTGCACCTAGCTGTTGTCGTAGCGACTGGTCCCATCAGTCTAGAGCAGGAGAACGCTTTAGTGCAAAGTGACGGGGCGCACACACACACACAGAAAGAGAGAGAGAGAGGGAGAGAGAGAGAGAGAGAGAGAGAGAGAGAGAGAGAGAGAGAGAGAGAGAGAGAGAGAGAGAGAGAGAGAGAGAGAGAGGGAGAGCAGGGCAGTAAGACCTGTTAAAAACAGAGAGATGGGTGGAGAGAGGGAGGGGTGGACAGCAAGAGGAGGAGAGGGAGGAGGAAAAGACATGAGACACTGAGCTACACCTACTGAGCAGGGAGGGTGGAGGAGTGAAGAAAAGATCATGACACAGAGGGAGAGAGAGAGAGAGAGGGGAGAGAGAGGGGAGAGAGAAAGATAGAGAGAGGAAGACAAAGAGGGAGAGAAAGGAAGACAGAGGGAGAGCTGGCATAAAGAGAAAGAGGGTGAGAGAGAAAGAAAGAGAGGGGGAGAGAGAAAGGGAGAGAAAGAGTGAGGGAGAGAGGTAGAAGGAGAGAGAGAGAGAGAGAGAGAGAGAGGGAGGAAAGGGGGAGGGATGTGAAGCCATGTCTCTCACCCTAGCCACTGTGTGTGGTCTCCTAGCAACACTGTCTGCCTCTCTCTCTTGCTTGCTAAGCTGAACATCCTAACTGAAGGTTTTCAGTCAGTGTGTGTGTGTCTCTGTGTGTGTGTGTACATGTCAAAACACTTTCTTTATGCCTAAGCCCACTCACTGACACTCAGCACACGTCATTAGTGTTTTTTCAAACATGCACTCACCGTGATACTTCACTCTGTCCTGTAAAAACACTCCCACATACGCTACACACTTACATCCAGGCAAACTCAAGCAGCAGACTACAGCAGAAACACACACACACACACACACACACACACACACACACACACACACACATCATATAAATAACAGAACCTGAATGTACACCAGCCTATGGAATACACCAGAAATGTATTCCAGCCTAATCTTTCATATTCATATATGCAGTTAATGGTTAAAACCAATTCAGTCTCAGCACCTGCACTTAGAAACAAATACAAAACTTGTTGGCTTAGAATGCACAACGCAAGCCAAAGGTCAACAGTCATCAGCACATGAAATTAATACATTTCGAGGTATTTAGTCGAGGGTATTTAAAATTGAAGCGGTGCATCAATTTGATGAGCACATTTCCATTATGATAACCACACCTCCGTTATGATGACCAGAACTCCCTTATGATGACCAAACCTCCGTTATGATGACCACACCTCCGTTATGATGACCACACCTCCGTTATGATGACCAGAGCTCCTTTATGATGACCACACCTCTGTTATGATGACCACACCTCCGTTATGATGACCAGAGCTCCCTTATGATGACCAGAACTCCCTTATGATGACCAAACCTCCGTTATGATGACCACACCTCCGTTATGATGACCAGAACTCCCTTATGATGACCAAACCTCCGTTATGATGACCACACCTCCATTATGATGACCAGAACTCCCTTATGATGACCAAACCTCCGTTATGATGACAACACCTCCGTTATGATGACCACACCTCCGTTATGATGACCAGAGCTCCCTTATGATGACCAAACCTCCGTTATGATGACCACACCCCCGTTATGATGACCAGAGTTCCCTTATGATGACCAAACCTCCGTTATGATGATCACACCTCCGTTATGATGACCACACCTCCGTTATGATGACCAGAGCTCCCTTATGATGACCACACCTCTGTTATGATGAGCACACCTCCGTTATGATGACCACACCTCTGTTATGATGACAACACCTCCGTTATGATGACAACACCTCCGTTATGATGACCACACCTCCGTTATGATGACAACACCTCCGTTATGATGACCAGAGTTCCCTTATGATGACCAAACCTCCGGTATGATGACCACACTGTCGTTATGATGACCACACCTCTGTTATGATGACAACACCTCCTTTATGATGACCACACCTCCGTTATGATGACAACACCTCCGTTATGATGACCACACCTCCGTTATGATGACAACACCTCCGTTATGATGACAACACCTCCGTTATGATGAGCACAGTTGTTATGATGATCACAGTTCTGTTATGATGAGCACAGCTCCAGTATGATGAGCACAGCTCCAGTATGATGAGCACAGTTGTTATGATGATCACAGCTCTGTTATGATGATCACAGCTCCAGTATGATGAGCACAGCTCCGGTATGAGGAGCACAGTTGTTATGATGATCACAGCTCTGTTATGATGATCACAGCTCCAGTATGATGAGCACAGCTCCGGTATGATGAGCACAGCTGCGGTATGAGGAGCACAGTTGTTATGATGACCACAGCTCTGTTATGATGAGCACAGCTCCAGTATGATGAGCACAGCTCCGGTATGAGGAGCACAGTTGTTATGACGAGCACAGCTCCAGTATGATGAGCACAGCTCCGGTATGATGAGCACAGCTGCGGTATGAGGAGCACAGTTGTTATGATGATCACAGCTCCAGTATGATGAGCACAGCTCCGGTATGAGGAGCACAGTTGTTATGACGAGCACAGCTCCAGTATGAGGAGCACAGTTGTTATGATGATCACACCTCTGGTATGAGGAGCACAGCTCTGGTAATACATCCTCTTACGTCTCATTCTTACCAAGCTTAGTATGTTCAGAGTCGGTACTTTAGATTCTCTCTCTGTGTGTGTGTGTGTGTGTGTGTGTGTGTGTGTGTGTGTATGTGTGTGTGTATATATATCCAAGACATGGTGAGCCTGCACAGTTAGGAGAAATATAACTGCCTATTTTACGAGATGTTAAGATGGTGATCATCAGTTGCAGTGATCTGTATGTCTGTGTGCCCACACCTTCCTCCTCATGGAAACTGCTGTGATTCATCAGATCGTGTGTCTGTCATGGAGGAGTTCTGAGCAGCAGACACACGCCTAATTCCTTAGTCATATACGCTTTAAAACATAGAGAGACCAGCAGAACTCACTCCCAACACACAGAACATCCAGACAATACCCAATCCAGGAAGTGGAGTAGCGTCTCTGATCAGCATTTGTGTTTAGAGCTTGTGTCAGTCACAGAACTCTGAAGTCCTTGCCTGGGTACTTTATACTCCAAAACACAATACCAACAAATACTAAAAACTAAAACAACACACACACACACACACACACACACACACACACACATATCCTTAACGGGAAGTCGGATTTACTTTTAGAGAATGTAATGCCATTTCCTTTATAACCTAAAGTACATATTCACATATATACATAAAAACACAGTAGGAATAAAGAGAACTGTGTGTGAGAGAGAGAGAGAAGACAGAGAGAGATATAGAGAGAGGAGGAGAGATGGAGAGAGAGGGAGATAGATGGAGAGAGATCAGTAAGGCTAAGAATGTTAAACATTGTTGAATGCATCTGTAATGCATTGATTCCTATATTAATATTTCATATTCACATTATTAATATTAATTCATTTAAAGGGTAGATTTAGTCATCTTTATGCTGATTTAGACAGGTGTTATGTCAGCAAATAATCTGTAAAAACAAGTTCAGCGATGTTAAATTCAGTTGAACTCAGGACTTGGACTCATTAGAAACACATTAGAATGTGAAGCTGACGAGATTAATCTTTCATAGTCTGAGCTAAAATTACCACTGCCTACACACACACACACACACACTTAATTTGCTTTAGATGGATGGAGTCGGCTGTATCTTTCTGATCAGGTGAAAATTATATTGGAAAATAATGTAGATACAGTTGTTGGGTGAAATATGAGGCTCTCTGATTGGTCTACACAGCTGAACTGTACAACACAGCTGCAGACCAGCTGGAATCTAAGACAGAAGGCATGCAGATGTATGAAGAGGACACATCTGAAGAGGACAGACATCTGAAGAGGACATATCTAAAGAGGGCACATCTGAAGAGGACATGTCTAAAGAGGACACTTCTGAAGAGGACAGACGTCTGAAGAGGACATGTCTAAAGAGGACACGTCTGAAGAGGACAGACGTCTGAAGAGGACAGATGTTTGAAGAGGACACGTCTAAAGAGGACAGACATCTGAAGAGGACAGACGTCTGAAGAGGACAGATGTTTGAAGAGGACACGTCTGAAGAGGACAGACATCTGAAGAGGACAGACGTCTGAAGAGGACAGATGTTTGAAGAGGACACATCTGAAGAGGACATGTCTAAAGAGGACACGTCTGAAGAGGACAGACATCTGAAGAGGACAGATGTTTGAAGAGGACACATCTGAAGAGGACACGTCTGAAGAGGACAGACATCTGAAGAGGGCAGACGTCTGAAGAGGACAGATGTCTGAAGAGGACAGACGTCTGAAGAGAACAGACGTCTGAAGAGGATAGACATCTGAAGAGGACAGATGTCTGAAGAGGACAGACATCTGAAGAGGACATGTCTAATGAGGACACGTCTGAAGAGGACAGACATCTGAAGAGGACACGTCTGACACACTGAGAAGATCTGTGACTGGTCCACACACTCCCATTCCCGGAGAGGCCTGGTGCCCTGTGAGACTAGGGACCCTGGCGGCCAGCGTGCGGGACTCCTCTGGTGTGTCCACCTGTCCCCGTGTGCTGAGCGGAGACGGAAGAAGAGGGCGGGGACTGGTGGGTGGAGCTGGA